>NW_019735481.1:208251-290512 GCF_002891405.2 Cryptotermes secundus | reverse complement strand
TTTTTTTAGAATTCCACACGAAGGCAACATTCCAGCAGATGACGCAGGTGGGAAGACAGACACTCCATGCAGATGGTGGCCAAAAATTATATAAGTAGGACATTATTTTCTACCTTAAAAATGTATTTTAAATAACGTCCGCACGCGCAGACTGTGCGACCACATATGGCGTCATTCGTACCGTTGCCTTTATTTTTGCGACGACATACGTTGTCTTTAGTCGTTTAAAGGTTAATATGGTTAAAAATCTAAATGTGTAATGTGGAACTGATATTTTCATTTTCCACTCTTGGTGTGTATAGCGTTCTATATGCTTATGTGTGGTATGTCGTGTGTATGCTCATTGAATGTTATAGTGGTATACAAGGTGTGAGATGTTGAAATGATAGCCTATAATCAAGTAACTTAATTACATACTGTGGGCTATGGGCTAAGGGCAGGTTAGCTGCGGTTTGATTCTCAGCAGGAGCAAGAGATTTTTCTCAGCTACACAGCAGCCAGCCCAGCTCTGAGGCCCACCCAGCCTCCTGTCCAATAGGAACCTGGAGTTTTTTCCCCAGGACTGAAGTGGCTGAAGCATAAAGCTGACCAGTCATGTCAATCTAGTGCCGAGGCCAAAAATGGTGGAACTGTACCTCCATTCCCCCATATTTCTTCATGTCATGGTGTTCAATTAGGCACAGCAACAACTTTATCATTATTTATCACACATTTCATAATTATAGCTGTTTAATAACTGAAAATTAGACTTTGCCAGTAAATTCTGGGGTCTCAATGATGTGTTGATATCCATCCTCTTAACTTAAAGGAATATTCACCTGGGTGACATGGAAACCAGTGGAATAATTGATGATTTATTACATCTAGCAAGAAAGTTATCTGATCTTGCTTACATCCATTCTTTACAGAGACACTAAATGGAGTCTCTGTCCTGAATCAATTGCCTACATTGGCCCATATTGTTTATTGCAGCTACCAGGTTGTGGTCATATCATCACAAACTTGTGCTTCCATAGCATAACATTTTCTTTGATTCATTCCCATAAGAAAAAGGCAAATGAGTTCAGAACAGAATAAAACAATGAGGCCAGATACTGGTGTGAAAGAAAGGTTAGGGACACCATAGTGGTGACATTACATGCCCTCATGGACATTAAGTGGCACATCCTTTACCAAATGGGTTGATGTAGCACTAATACTCTTGACTCACATTCAGGAGGTGCTCATTTCGAACCTCAGCCAGGACACAAGTTATCCTGAATAATGTTTGTCATGGTTTTCCTCAGTCCTTCCAGACAAATGCCAGGTTATACCTTGATTGGCTGTGACTGCTTCTTTCCAAAGCCTTTCTAGTTTATCAGTCATCCTAATATTCGGTATTATGTAGCCAGAATACTGATAGCATTGTAAAAGAACCCACAGAAGGGGGGGGAGTGTTCTTTTAGAGAAATTAGCATACTTGTTTCTAATGGAATGATTTGCTATCTCATATGGTTCATTTAGGTAATAGTCAATGATTCCAGCCCAAACATTAACATCATTGTTGAAATGCAGATCATTGAGTAGGATGAGGATTCAGTGCACATTCGACTAAGGTGTAGAGACTGTTAATTCCACTCCTTTGAATGTTGCCTCGTTAGTACACAATACACAGCACTATAAGTGTAGTTAATACACAGTTTTGTGTAGCAGCTATTGATGTAAGTGGAAAAGAAAATTATTATCCCCTGCTTGTAGCCCTAGTACAAGTTGTGCATGAAAAGGATACAACTGCCTCTTAGGCAGTGTACACCAAACTGGCCTCTCAGAGTGGTCTTGTATGCGACTTGGTGAATGCGATACCCATTAGTACCTTTTTATTGCATGCATTGTGTCTTCCACAGCCAGTGTGTACTGGTGGCATGAATGCACCTGTTTCCCTGAGACTGTGCTGTGCCACTGCAAATATGCATCTGTTGGGTTGCCTCCAAACTGGATACTGACATTGCAGCTCTAACATTTCCATCACAAAATTCGTACACAAAATGCATACTGGCATAATCTGCATTAGTAAATTATGCCATCTTGTTCTGTATCATTTTGTCATCAAACATAATGTGAGTCTGAAGTGAATCCAGTATAGTCTCTGTGCTCTGATATTGTGAAGGCTCCACTGTATGCACAGAAAGTCCAGTATAGTCTCTGTGCTCTGATATTGTGAGGGCTCCACTGTAGGAACAGAAAGTCCAGTATAGTCTCTGTGCTCTGATATTGTGAAGGCTGCAATGTATGCACAGAAAGTCCACTATAGTCTGTGCTCTGATATTGTGAAGGCTCCACTGTATGAACAGAAAGTCCAGTATAGTCTCTGTGCTCTGATATTGTGAAGGCTCCAATGTATGCACAGAAAGTCCAGTATAGTCTCTGTGCTCTGATATTGCGAAGGCTCCACTGTATGCACAGAAAGTCAAGACTATAAGTGCGAAATGCTGTAAATCTGAAACACTGGCAAAATGGACAACTGTTTGTTTATGCTTGCTGTAAGAGATTCTCTCCTCAAGAACCTCATAAAGTTTGGCCATAGGAATTTGAATGACACTCAGAGATACTGGGTTTTCGGACTTGTCCATCATCCGGATTCTAAATAACTGAGAAAAAACACAACATTTCAGAAACTGGATCTGTTTCCATCCTCAGGTGAGAGAAGACACCTACTCTGTTGAGTCACTCTGGGCCTGTGATTGAGGCTAGCTCTTTCTAAGGGATGCAACAGAGTAGGTGTCTTCCCTCACCTGAGGACGGAAACAGATCCGGTTTCCGAAACGCTGTGTTTTTTCTTAGTTATTTAACTAGTGAAATGCTACATTTGGACCATAGCTCTGTATGGGGCTGAAACTTGGACACTTAGGGCAGTAGATCAGAAACATCTGGAAAGTCTCAAAATGTGGTGTTGGAGAAGGATGGAGAAGATCAGTTGGACCGATTATGTGAGAAATGAAGAAGTGTTAATTAGAGTCAGTGAGCAGAGGAACATCGTACACGAAATAAGAAAACGGAAGGCTAATTGGATTGGTCATGTTTTACGCAGAAAATACCTTCTAAAAGAAGTTATTGAAGGAAAGATAGAGGGGCGGATAGAAGTGACAAGAAGACGAGGAAGAAGGCGTAAGAAGATGCTGGATGACCTTGCGGACAGAAGAGGATACTGTCATTTGAAGGAGAAAGGTATAGATCGCATAAAGTGGAGGAATTGTTTTGGAAGAGACTGTGGACCTGTCTTCTGACAGATTACTGACGATGATGATGATGATGATGATGATGATGATTTAGAATCCAGACAATGGACAAAGTGCGAAAACCCAGTATCTCTGTGTGTTATACACCATCATCAGAACCCTATAGTATCAACTTGAATGACACTTTTTGTGTGTGCGTGTGCTTGCATAAGATAATTTTAACTTACTAATGCATAGTCAAAAGTTATTAGCCTGAGAAAATATGAAATATCTGCAAAATCAATAATGCTGCAAGTAGCATTGGCCCACCCAGCCTCCTATCCAGTGGGTACCAAGGGCCCTTTCCTGTGGGTAAAGTTGCCAGGTTGTGACGCTATATCTCCACTGGGGTGCACTGGATCCACATGTGCTGCATCATAGTAGTATGTTAAATGTTAAATGTGTGCATGTGGCTTGACGAACACTGAGCTAGGCTGAAATCTACAGCTTAAGGAGGACATGGATTAAGATGGAAAAATGGAAATGTCAGAGACGAGTATTGGTGGTTTTCTTGTAGTAAATTCTACTGATATTTGTGCAATGCTAAATGCTAGTATGTTTTATCATAGAAGTCCAGTTTTGTACATCCTGTAACAGATTAATCAGACTTTATTAGAAATCAGTGTAGAAACTGAACTGGATCATTGTTGTGTAAGATCTGAAGTAGTGGCTATCAGGCTTGCACTGGTATGCCAATGATGCTTTACTGATACTTGTAAACAGACAGCCAAGCCCATGAAATATAGTTTCCTAAGAAGGAACATTATTGACATACTTAGAATTCCAATTACTCAGTGTTAGACCACACAAAAAAAAAACTTTGACTCTTTTGGATAAAGATGTGAAAGATTTAGCAGTTGCCAGTTAACATGGATTAGGATGTGGTTACTTTCATATTTCAGAGACCAGTTTAATCTCTTAGAACACAAATGTGTACATACATAAGAAAACCAAGCCATGTGAATTGGATTCAGTCTTGCACATGGAGACTTCAGTTGTATCAGTACATTTACTGTGAATAGCAAATAGTTAATTCCTATATAATGCAGGTTCATTAACACTCTGTAGCCAGTATCATTTAAATACCCTTTTGTTCTGTGCTACAGAGTTGAAAGAGCACAGAAAAAATTATAATTTTATCTGTTCTGGTATATAGGTTGTGAAATGTTCACACGTGGGGAAGATGTTGCACTGATATGCAAAATAAAAAAATAAAGGTTCTCATGTTCAAATATAAAATCATATCAGTAATGTAAATGTTACAAAATAATCTCTGGCTGTATATTATTCAGGCGTGTGGCAAACCGTTCATAGAACAGCACGTGAGCCATCCTTGATCCTAGATTAGTGTTTCAGCATGAGAACAGTTTGAAGGTGGTGGGGTAGTTGACAGAGAGGGAATATACAAACTGCATTGTATTAGTGAATGCAGTGCCTGACTGTACATGGCACTACTTCACAGTGCTATTATGCAGAGATCTCTGTTATTGAACCCTACAACTACAAGCTTTGGGGCTGTTGAAGAGTGACACTTCTATCTTGATATTGCAGGTAGTGTTTTTACTGTTGATTTTTTTAAGTTACAATGGTATAAGTACACCATCAGTTTTCTGGCCAGGTAAGCAGTGTGATGCATATACTAAGCTGGATTTAAAGAGTTAACTGCTGTATAGTAATATAAATATGTGAGGTGATTGGTCTGTCAGAGGCACCATAAATGATCTTTTATGTTTGCTTCACTTGTAGCAAATGGAGAGGTTCAAGGTTGTGGAACGGGAAACAAAGACCAAAGCATACTCCAAAGAGGGCCTGGGTGCTGCACAGAAGCTGGACCCTGCACAGAAGGAACGAGATGAAACTGCAGGATGGCTTGCAACTTCCATTGATGCCCTCAACCTCCAGGTGAACTGGCACTATGCTGTATATTTGCTGTAAACAGATATTATTCTGAAGTCAGGGTGCTGTTGCTGCTTGCTAGAGATGGAACATGAAAATCATCATATCTTAAAAATTTGTTGATGAACATACAAGAAATAGCAAAAGGTTAAATATTTAAGGAAACATGTAGGGTGTTTCACGCTACAAATAACTTCATGCTGTTTTGGATGTAGCAAATTTATTGCACATTCGCTCTTACAATAACACAATTCACAATTGCAATTACTGCCATCAGCAGTATTACAATTACTTCTCCTGCTGGAGTCACTACCGTTCACTCGATACAACCTGACTTGGCGACTGCTAGATTGAAACTGACTGGTTACTCTCTCTCTAGGAACTGGCTCACTACTCACTCACTCGTAACTGGCTCAGTCCTCACTACTCCTGAATAGAGTTCGCTGCTCCTTATTTAGGCCCGGCATGGACAACACAGAAAACGGTTATGTGATAGGTACCACTGTTGCGTAATGTCGTGTTTACCGATTGCCTAGCAACAGTTGTTGCACGGGCTCCCTGTTGCATGATTCCATGTTTACAAGCGTTGCAGGGGAACCCTGTTGGGAGTTGTTTATTGCTGCATAGCAACCAGCGCGCTTTGGCTTGGCTCAGCTCGGCTCACTTCAGCTCTACTTGGCACAGCACTGAGAAACACCACTTTCCTTACTGTTGCATAACTTGGCAACTGACTGTTTATCAAGGGTCTGTCTTCGTGGTAACTCATTCCACCTCCTTTTGCCCAGCAACGATTAGGCATGTCACAATAGTAATTGAATTGTACAAATGTACCAAATGATTTACAGTCTAATGTGCAGCACATTTTTCTAGAAAACTTACCAAAGTATTCATTTTAAAAGCTTTACACATGATACGGATTTTAACTTATTAAAAGTTATTCACTATGTGTTTTAAAATTATAAATTGTAAATGATGAAACTGCTGTGCTTCCATATCATGGTTTTTGATAGTTACTATGCAGTCCCTTCTATGTGCTGTGCCACTTCTTGCTGATATCTAGCACTTCTTACGTCCAAGATAGGAGTGGCCCATCGTCAGGGGCTCTCATGTCATGTTCACAATGCTCCCTAGATGTAGTAGGGACTCCAAGCCACAGCAGGGAGACACTTCCAATCGACAAGACTAGTTCACAATCATAAATTAATTTAATAAGAGAAACACAATAAAACAGAATACAACAATTAGAAGTTAATAGAAGCCGTGGGCCCCAAAAGATACAACCTGTGACCACATCTGCCAGTTACTTTACTCTTGCCTTAACTGCGGCATCAGACTACACTTAATAGCCCACTCTCACTGCTTATTACTCTTGTTTACCATCATGCTACTTCAGCAGGCACAAAATAAACGTTAACAAATATTCCTTGCCCACAGGCGATTCCTAGGAAAGAAAACACAATGACGTAATGTTAAATTAAAGCCCATCACTCTGCCACACAATAACCTATAATACAAGCAAAACCCCCGACGTGCGTTGCCAGCACAACCCCCCAGACATAATTTAGAATACCTTCCAAAACCGAATTTGAAAAATATCCCAGGCTGGCCGCGTACATCCGATACGCTGTGGATCCAAACAGCAAATGAATCTAGATTCACTAACCGGCTTCTTCCGAGCGATTTGGGGAGGGGACGGGGAGAGGAAGCGGAATCCCACGTGATACACTCCAGCACGGGATGAAGGGGTAGGGATTAACATGGCTGGAAGGCATGACATCATCAAGAGCCATAACATGGCTCAGTGCATGTATATATGAAGTGGTGGGTTGTTCTCCCTGTCATGTTATGCTGCATGTCCCTTTTGCTATGACATGTGAAACTTTTAAAGTGAATCTTTAGTCAGTTTTATAGAAAGACAGCTGCATGTGAGACTATGAAACAATTTGATACTAAATGAAGTGCAGCAGGATGCTGCAATATAATATTGTAAATTTATATTTCCTCAGCTGGACCAGTTTGAGTGTGAGATTGAGTCTCTGCTAGTGGGGAAGAAGAAGAGGTTAGATAAAGACAAGCAGGACCGGGTGGAAGAACTGAAAGGCAAAGTTGAGAAACATCGGCATCACATTCGTAAACTGGAGACTCTCCTAAGAATGTTGGACAATATGTCTGTGGAAGTTAGTCAGGTGAGCAAGTATTTAAATTCTTAATATTACACTGTGGGAAAGTGAATTAAGTAGTCTTCTGGGTTAGGTCTCTGACAGTAGATATGATAAGTAAGGGAAGGAAAGTAGCTTATCAGTGAATAAGGGAACACAGAGTACTTTACAAAATGGGTAAGTATGATCTCACAGAATGATGATATGTACAATGGGAAGTCATAATGTTTTAATTATCACTATGAGAAAATCATAAATTCCGAAATATTGTACTATATAGGTGCTTCTTGAGCTTGATGAAGAGTCACATTTTCCCAATCCAAGTGGACAGAGGGAGCCACTGGAAAGGGCAGAAGCAAAATGGTGACGTTGGTTGAGAAAGTGGAGGCTTGTGCTATGATACGGTTCCTGCATTTGCAAGGGAAGTCTGCCAGGGAGATCCACAACCGCATTAGCCATGGGTCGGTTTTCAGCATCATCCATGATGAGTTACACATGACAGAGGTCACTGTGTGTTGAGTGCCACGATTGTTGACACCAGTTCAAAAACAGCAGTGGATGGATGCGGCAAAGAAACTTTTGCAGTTGTGTCAAGATGAAAAGGTGGAAGTTTTCGACTGCCTGATCAGGACGGATGAATATTTGGTCTATCATTATGACCCTGAAACAAAGGAAATGAGCAAGCAGTGGGAACATGCAGACTCACCACCACCAAAGAAGGCCAGATCCCAGCTGTCATCAGGAAAGGTGATGTTGAGTGTGTTCAAGGATCGGCAGTCATGATCAACTACACGCAAAAGGGCGTCACCATCATTGGAGAGTACTACCAGAATCTTCTGAGGAAATCAAGAAAAAGTGACATGGAATACTGGAAAAAGGTGTGCAACTTCTTCATGACAACCCACCGGCTCATGCTGCTCATGTTATGATGACACTTGCTGCCAGTTTGGGATAAGAAATTCTCTCCCATCCACCATATTCACCAGACCTGGCACCAAGCAACTTCATCCTTTTTCCACGGCTAAAGAAGCCACTTCTTGGTAAGCGATTCCAAGACGATGATGATGTCTTTTTGCAGTGGAGGAGTTCCTAAATAGTCAAAATGAGACCTATAATCAAGGTATCCAGCAGCTAATGCGTCGTTGAGGAAAATGTGTGGCCTTGCAAGGGGCATATGCAGGTAAGGACTAACTCACATACAGTTTCTTGCACCTGTGTGTCTGTTTCTTCTGGGTGATAATTAAAATTTTATGACTTCCCTACATACATTCTATGGGAATCATTGTAATTAACACATCACTCTTTGCAGATTACCTGGTAATACTACCTGCGTTTGATGAGTTCTTACAAAGATCCATTCATAGTCATGGTAACCCATCATCTACTCCCTGAAAGAAACCTGCCTTGAAAATTTCTTGCAATGGGATTATCTAACAGGTTTTTAGGCCTGTGAGCACTTCCCTCTTCAGGGTACCCATCTGCTTGAACCTTCTGCTTTCCGTAATGCTCTCTCTGTGCAGTGTCCCCTCTTTCATCCAACGCCATACTGCTCACGACCTGCGACGTTCTCCAGGCCCCCATACCTCCCATCTCTTCCGTTCATGAATTCCTTTACTCCTTTTTTTTTTGCCCCAGTTATCTCTGGGCCCTTACCCAAGCTTGTGTCTAACGATGTTTCCCAAGTATGTTACATCCAGTTTGCAGTTTGTTTCTTGCTCATATTTTCTATGACATTGAAGATGAGGCAGCAAACAGAAATTAATACCAGGAATATTCTTGGAATATTCTTGGGGGTAAAGGGCGGCCAGCGAGTAAGGCTGACAGCCTTGCCGCCATCTATGAGCCAGTTGTCTAGAAAATGTGGGAACCTCGACATCTCACAACCATATGGGCCTCCACGGCCTGTTACAGGGATAGCTTTACTTTACTTTTTACTGAAGATGAGTCAGTATGTTCCTCCAAAGTTTCACTGATCTTTGCTGAACCACATAGCATTACATCCCAAAAGATAGAACTCATCAGAGCACTCTGTTGTCGGTTAAGAAAATGTGACATTACGAATTAAAATATCGGTGGGAGAAAAGATTCACTTGTGGTAATAAAGGCTTGCTTTAAGAATTTTGCATGAAATTATTGGTGTTGTGCTTTGTTTCAGATAAGGAGGATTAAGGATGATATAGAATACTATATAGAATCTTCACAAGAGCCAGACTTTGAGGAGAATGAATATATTTATGACGACATTATCGGGTTGGACGAGATAGAATTGTCAGGAGTAAGTGTGCTTCATGTGTATATTAATATACTTCTTACATTTCATGTAATTTCTTTGTATAACTTTAAAATGTGGTTTGCTGGCTACAGTTGAATCTGGATACTGCTGAAAGATTATGAACATATTTTAGTATAATTTGTCATTCTTCTAATGATATTCTTAACAAGAGGTATGCATTATGCTATATCTTGCTAGGGTTAGGTTCTCAAAGAATGCCCAAAACTGGACACAAAAACAAATGTCCAGTAGTTTACTGAATTTAAATGTGTATTTGTTATCACAGTGTAAGTTGTGGCAGGCATGTTCAAAACATGTGGTTTGCAATTTTTAAGTTAATTTAAATATTAGTAATTGTGGAACAGTTCGTTAACAGAGAGAATGGTTGCTACATATAGACATTATGTATGGTGGAACACATACACCTGAAATATATATCATTGCCCTTGTGCTTACCTGACATAATTACTTAAATTGAATCTTCTATGGCTATCATCATTTCAGTTTTATACAGGTCAGTGGATGAAAATCTTCTATTTTCTCACGAACTTTTTGATATTGTGCCAGCACTTCCCTGTCTGCTTGATGTCTACCAGTACTGGCTAAACTGTCTTTTTTTTCAGTGTTATGATAGAGGCCTGTCTTTCAGATTTGAATTCTGATGTCCTTAAAAATGCTTATTGTATCCATTCCTTGTACCCGGTCGAACCATTGTATGTTTCTGTTTCTCTTCTCTTTAAAAAATTCTGTATTCCAACCTTTTCTAAAAATCCAATTTCTGATTCTGTATTTTCTTTTCCTCTCTCCACATCTTAAAAGAGTCATGTCTGTTGCTTGGATTTTTCTTTTGTTTCTCTCCTTAAAGGTCCATGTTTATGTGTTAAGTGTTCATATCAGTTTGAAGTATACTCTGTAGATTGTTATTTTGTATTTTTGCTGTTCTGTCCCATTATATTCTTTTATAATTTGTAAGAATTTGTATTAGTCTGCTGGTTTCTCTGTCAATTTTCCCTTGAATTTATTTTTTTTTGCCGCAAGCAAATAATTTGTTCACTTCTTTAACCATGATGTTATTAATTTTTTTCTGAATTTGTAAGTTCTTTGAAATCCTCATAATGACTGGCATATCTATGAAGGGAAGTCAAATCAAAATGGATCAGAAGCCAAATCATACTAAAGAACATTTCTTACCTCAAGAGTAATCTCCAAAACTGTTAATACTGTCACATGTTTGTAATCCAGAAGTGTTACTTCCATGGAAATGCTAGAACAGACCGTTGCATAAGACGTAACAATAGCGGTATTGTAATTCTAACAGTGAACTGTTGCGTAGAGAACGCTGAATCTCCATGGAGATGAACAACCGAAGACCCGTTACGTAACAGCGGACAGTACGAGTAGAAACGAAACAGTGAGGAATGGTGTCTGGTATCCAGTCCGCAGAACACCTACAAAGCCGAGAGCTACAGATACAGAAGAAGACAGCAGGAAGACAATCTTGGAATAGCCGCCACCAGAGACAGTTGAGATCCAACCACGGCCAAGGATAGTTGAGGTGTCGCAGTAAAGTATTAGAGAATTGAGTATTGAGTATTGAGCCAGCAGTCAAGTGGTACTGCAAGTGTTAATAGTTGTAAGGTATGTAAGAGTGAGTGTCCGATAAAGATTTGCTAAATCCGCGACCCACATAAAGTTATTTGTCGCGTGACATACCCAACATGTGACAACTGGTGTCAGAAGTGGGATCAGTTCGGATTCTGAGGCAAATTTGTTATAACGCCACACGAGCTAAAATGGAGTTAAAGCAGATGATGGAACTGCTGCTGAAGGAAATCAGAGCTGGCCAAGAAAAAGCGGACGCCGATAGAAAAGCCGAGAAGGAAGAAAGGGAGGCCTATATGAAAGCATGGAGAGAAGAAATGGCTGCCATGAGAGACAAATGGGTGAACGACAACTGCGATGAGACAGCCTGCCAAGAGATGGAGGCATGTCAAGATGGGAAGAAGCTGACCTCACTGGACAGGAAACCTGAGGCAGCACAGAAAGAAGAGGTCCCCGCAGTGGCACGGCAGAAGGACAAGTGAAGCGACATTAGGATGTCCCGTCGCTGACGCATGAGAGACATCCTCAGGCTGAACATGACCCACCGTGCAAAAGTGGCACGGCAGAAGGAAAACATCGGCAGAAACTGCATCATGGCCATGATTGAGCGAGCAGCTCAGAGAACAGGGCTGATGCCACTGGGAGATAAGACGGTCAATCCCATCCTTGAAAAAGCTTGTGGGCTATCTACGGAACCACAGCTTTACCCAGCGACACGCGTCTTCGTCCGATGCAAACTGATGTTCATGAATGTCTCTCTTCAGGGCCCCCAAAATGCGAAAATCACATGGGGAGAGATCTGGGCTGTAGGGGGGATGTTGGAGCACTTCCCAACCAAATCTCTGTAGCGTATTCCTCACAGAGGTGGCAGTGTGGGGGCGTGCATTATCATGAAGAAAGATAATGCCATTCGATAGCATTCCAGGGCGTTTTGACTTTATGGCACATCTCAGTTTCTGCAAAGTGTCTTCATAGCGCTGTGCACTGATGTGGCCCCATGCTTGTAAAATTCGACAAGCAGAGGGCCCTTGCAGTCGAAGAAGAATGTCGTCATCACTTTATCGGCTTTGGATTTCTTCGGTGGGGGAGAATTCACATGTTTCCACTGGCTCTGCCATTTGGTCTCGGGGTTCAAAGTGGTGGCACCAAGTTTTGTCCCCAGTGGCAATACAGGACAGAAAAGCATACTCTTCCTTGTGGTATCATTGCAAGTGACCCAGTGATGCAGCCATTCTCTGAGTCTTTTGATCCTCCGTGAGTTGATGTGGAACCCACTGCATGTAGATTTTGTGGTGCAGCTAGTGTTTTGTCAGAATGGCATGTACAGAACCATGACTTATTCCCATCAAAAGGCTAATTTCTTCCACAGTGATCTGTCGGTTTGCCCGGATATGACCATCCAATGCAGCAGTAACATCAGGAGTGATGACATGATGAGCCTGTCCTGGGCGAGCATCATCTTGCAGTGACACATGTCCCTCTCGGAATCTCTTATGCCATGTCAGCACATGCAAAGGTGACATGCTGCGTTCGCCGTAAACAATGGACATGCAACGATGAATTTCTTGTCATCCTACTCCTTCAGCAGTCAAATAGCACACTACACTTCACTGTTCTCCTTTAACCACCTCCATTACTGATGTTGGACAACCACACGTAACGCTAACCTTGCTTCCAGCACAGTAAACAAATGACTAGTGTGCAAGGGCACATTGTCACTGTGCTTTCCCCATTCCCCACCAGATGTTCATACCGTAAGCAAATCCCAGTGTTACCAACTTGCGCACCATGTGAGTTATGCGTCGTGACCTGTTTTCATTTGACTGCCACTTATATATTGTTTTGTGATAAAATTCCATTGATTTTATTTCCCTACAGTTTCCATATTTCCAAGGCATTAACAAATTATATGCAAATATTTTTTTTTTTCTTGGCTGTAAGTTCCTATATTTTGAAGTACATTGGTGTTTGTATTAGAGTATGATGGTAAATTTGTTCTTGACTTGTAGGTTGGTCTCCCCTCATCTGCAACAACAGATAGCAACAACAGTAACGACACAGGAGGTACCCCAACGTCCACCACATCGGGTAACTCGCCTGCCCCATCTCCTCCCCTCAATGCCCTGCACAACCATTCCAGTGACAGCTCCAACGAAGACAAGAAAAAAACAAAGGATGACCTTCCAACAAAGGTAGAGCTGTGAATCAGAAATACATTTTATTGTAAAAAAGATATTTTAAATATGTCAGAAGAGTTTCGCTGTACACCAGGCATGTCAAACTCAACTTGTACAGAGGGCCACCTCAGCCCTATAAATAATAGCCCAGGGCCGCACTTCAAAATAGAAATATACATTAGATTTTGATACAAGGAAATTTAATTCTATTTAT
Source organism: Cryptotermes secundus (assembly GCF_002891405.2). Taxonomy (NCBI): domain Eukaryota; kingdom Metazoa; phylum Arthropoda; class Insecta; order Blattodea; family Kalotermitidae; genus Cryptotermes; species Cryptotermes secundus. The sequence goes on along the minus strand of NW_019735481.1, from coordinate 276,938 downwards.
TATTTAGGAATAATTTCAATATAATTACCTAAAGTCACATATCTTACAGTTTTAAAAAGCAAGAGAATGCCATTTTTGACAAGTATCAAACAGCTTTTCAATATGTAAAAAGAGAGATTACACAAGAAATTATGTTAGAAATAGCAAAACATTGAATTTCCTGCAGCCTGCTAATTTATGTCTGCGTGAGACTTCTTGTCTTCTGGTCTGTTAGAAAATTGTCTTTACAAAAAATATTTCTACTAAAATTTTAATATTGATTTTAATATCAATTAGCTCTAAAAGTTGAGGGGCCGCATGTTTGACATGGCTGCTGTACAGCATGCCCAGACTGTGGAGGGAATGTATTTCTGGAACTGTGTCTCTGTTGTGATGTTCTGTAACATGAATATTGTTTTCCCATTGGCTCACATGTTATCAGTTTAGGTGCGCTTATACATAAGTTTTTTGAAGCCACAGTTGTAAGGCAGACGTTTATAATCAGCAACACTATGTAGGCATTGTTCCAGTTTTGGAACTATGTTAGCACATGGTGTTTCAGCAAGTATGTAGTTACTTTCTTTCTCTGTGTGATACTTTGAAGGTGAAACTCTCAGCAGATAGTAGACACTCGTCAGGGTATGCTATAGATTACACCTTTTGTAGGGATGTAATATTTATCTCCACGTGAAGTTAGAATAAGAATGTTAATGTTGTTTCAGTCTGTGGGGCCTCCTGCTGAAACAGTGCCACAGCATTCTGTTGTATTAAAAAAAACAAGATAATTCACCCCTGCAGTATTAGAATGAAATACACATATAGAACTACAATTAGAAAGATCTGCATCCAAAAGTTACATACCTGTCAGTACTAGAAAATGTTGGTCAAAGAATTTCATAGTGTAACTAAGCATGATGGTGTTGTACAAGACATGGATATTATATTTATGCACGAAATTCACTTCCTATATGAAAGTATCCAGAAGATTCCATTACACATGCACAGCAGTACATTTCATTTCAGAAGAAATTCACAGCATTTGCTGTGTCTTTGAATTATTGACCATTAAGCCCATGTAGAATTACTAAAGGTGGTGTATGTTCCTTCACAGAATAATTGGCATGTGTTGTTTAGAGCACAATAGATCACTGTAGGTCGCGGGGCAAGGGCGGAGAAGGCCCACCCCTCCTACATCCATTCATTCATGTGTTGTTACCTACATATATTTAATTTGATTACAGTAAAACTTGGTTATAGCAACATCGGTTTCTGCCACACCTTGTCTATTGCGTCAAATATTCAATGGTATGAACTAATTCCTCATAAAGCAACTGTTTTTATACCTTGCTTAGTACGACATGCACAAATGCACGAACCTCGTATGTAACGTCATTTTCATTCCTGAATTTCTCTGATATGGACACTGAACGTAATTTAGAAAGTGTGTATTGGGCAAGTAACAGGAAACAGACGAAGATAACTGATTACTGTACTCGTATCTAGGTACAGTAAGGCACAACAATTGATGTAATCTACTGTAATTTGGTGAGTAGGCCTACCTTTAGTGTGTTACACCTTACATTGTTACAGTGTTAGTGTGGTGTGTATTGTCAGTGGAAAGCGCTGGAATATGTCTTTGATATTACACATTTGGGCAATTCCACGTTAATGTTACGTTAGTCTGTAGTTAACTACGTATTTCACTAAAAAATGCAACATTTTAACTCGGTTTTTGGTAGATTTTTACGTGACTAACATAAGGCTACTGTGGAAGTGCCCATTTCGGTTACAACGACATTCGTTTATAACGACACTATTTTTAGGTCCCTTTGATGACGTTATAACCAAGTTCTACTGTATTTAATATTGCCTGTTAACCCTTTTGCGCAGTCATTTAAATTCCGCTGCCGTCTCTCCGGCGGTAATATATTCAGCCGGCCATTTAAATTTTGCTCGAAAATTATTTATTCATCATTGTTCTTAAATTCTATGAGATAGGAACATGAAACTTTCACTAAAATGATCTTAAATGGTGGTTTTATAACCTTACCTTATAATATGGGCGCCCTGTATCTCGGCCATGGAAGCAGGTTGTTTAGTATTTCAGCAGTGAATGGTACGCCTTGAAGGATGAAACTTTCACTAAAATGATCTTAAATGGTGGTTTTATAACCTTACCTTATAATATGAGCGCCCTGTATCTCGGTAATGGAGGCAGTTGGTTTAGTAGAAGGAAGGCCTTGAAGCATTCGTATAACCCAACGGTGCCCCACGTTCACCATTCTCCGCTCCAATATTGTGTATTTTTTTTGGCCCTTTTTTTTAACCACACATATGTGCGGCCTTGCCTTCTTACCCGTGAGGGGTATACTTCAAGGAAATGTCTTTCCGTGACCCGTTTAGTTGCCAGGTCAGCTGTAGTAAATTCAACGTTACGAGTTATCATAACAAGGGGTTGTTGCTATGCCTTTGATATTCCATCCATTTTGGCGGCAGGAGATGTCGTAGGGGTGACCACAGAATTCATGAAGTTATTCTAAGAACTGTCTGGTATGTAGTGAACGAAAGTAGAGCTTAGCTGGCTCAAAAAAATATTTATGGTCATCCCTCGAAACGACCACCAAGGTCAGTACGATAAAATGGCGTCAACTGGAGCGATAATACATGAAGGAATGAGTTCTTTTCCCCCCACACACACCAGTATCGTCATACGGGGTGACCACAGTGTTCTGCCTTAATTCGTGACGTTTTTCCAAGAACTCGCTGCTATGTACTGTGCGAAATCAATCGATCTTGCAAGAATAAATTTTTGGACATCCCTCTTCTAAGAATTCCAATTGAGTGTGTTAGTGTGGCCAGCTCAGGGCAATATGATATTATAAACACAGCAATATCACGTCTCTGCTGTTTATAACTTCATAGGAAAGAAAACACGACATTCATAACAGCTTCAATGACGAAACCTCTCCCAAGAGCAACAGGAATTTTGCTGCAAGACAGGCATACGTAACGATGACTTAGCGCAGAAAAACTCGTGCCTCATTACATACTGTCCTTCTGACAACAGGCCAGCGAAAAATCTAACAATCTACAGCAAAACCATCAATTATTATGGGCGTTATAACATAGGTGTGCAGCTGGACGAAACATAGACGTCGAACCCCCCAGACGATTTAAATACCTGACGAAACATACACGTCAAACCACGCTGAACGGTTAATCTGTTTTCAATTTTGTACAGTGAAGTCAGCCAGTAATACTAACTTAGGACTTGCTAATCAGGTTTTATACTTCAGTAATAATTTATAATGTGTAGTCAATGAACAATCTAAATGCTCTTTCCAGTGGCTTAAAAGCTGGTTATGTGAAGTGAAAAATATGATGCACCTTTTAGAAAAAGAAAAGAGCTCTGCTGCTAGAAACCACCTCAGTTCTAAAATATCCAGAATCCACTTGCATGTGTGTGTATGTGCGTGTACGCATGTATGTGGATTGAGGGAAAATTTCGGTTAAGTTTGTGTAATAAGTTTGAATGGATCTAGACTAGCACAGCATCGGTTCAGAACTGCCACAGAATCTCTGTGTGTAGCCACCTATTCACATATTGCATGGTATAACAGGATTAAAACTTAAAGACCACTCAATTTTTTACCTTTCAGCCTGTGAAACCAACAGCTGTTAGAGTGAGCAACAACAATTCCTTGATTAGCTCCAGTAACTGCTCACAAGTTGCACTGAAACCAGTGCTTAACTCAAGTACACCCAGTAAACCTGTATCAGGTGAGAATGTGACGTCGTTTGTTTGTGTGACTAGCCTACACTTTCTGCTGGAATATGTAATAAATCGAGTCATTATGTCAGACTGATGTATTGAAATTCAGTTTATCTGTATAATCTTCTGTCAGTCCTAGAAGAAAGGTGACATAGTAAAGAGGAACAGAACACCTTGGAATTTACGTCATGTTACATGCTATAATATATTAGTAGATATTTAACAGAACTGAATATAATACCATGAGTCTCAGGATTTGAAATAACCCAGGTTAAAGATGTGGTAGGATCGTATTATAAATATTATTTACACGTGCCTCCTGGGTTTTCAGGATTGTGAGAAATATTTATGACTGTTTAAGTTCATGAATTGCCAGGAATATTAACATTAATATAATTTTCATTTTCCTTGTGATGGTGTTTCCAGGTTCATTGTCTCAGTCTACACCTAACAACAGTTCACCCAGTTCGGGGCTAAATAATCATGTAGTTGGCAATTTCGCAGCAGTTGCAGCAGCCAACTCACAGCCAAATTCTACTTCCAGTAAAAATACATGTAAGTATGAGAGAGACTTAACTGTGATGAGTACTTCCATAGCCCATAAATGCATGACTGACTGGTTTTGTCCCAGTTGTGCTGTATTTTCTGTTTAAAATTAATAAATATTGCAGCTTATGTATTAACGTAAACATAAAGAAATCCAAATGAGTAATGGAGGGAATAAGAAACATTTATAATAAGTTTGAAAACTTTGTGGTCGTAGGTGGCAAAGAAATCTGACGGGTTTCAGACTTCAGAGGGTTAGACAGGGGAGTGTTATATCATCCATGTTACTGAACGGGGTAATGGATGAGATAATAGAGGCTATTCAGAAAGTAACCTCCATTTATTTTAAGCAACTAATGTAGGAGTGGGGCAGAGCTTGCGCATGCAAGTTAGTGTCACATAACTCAATACCTTGTAAACCTTCACATAATTGGTCACCTAGTGCTTGTTCTTGTCTCCACAGAATGAGTTATGCGTATCCTGCGATTGCTAATCCCACCAGCAGCGAAATTTGCGCTGTTATCTGCTTTCTTCACACTAAAAATGTGAATTCTGTGGAAATCCATTGTGAATTATGTGCGGTTGACAGCTAAAATGTAACGAGTGAAGGAACTATAAGAGTAGTGGTGTAGAATATTCAAAGAATGGCGGGTGAACAGTGTTCACGATGAAGAGGGAAGTTGTCAGCTGGCCATCTGTATCAAGTGATGATCTTGTTCAAAGTGTGAACCAGAAAATTAGTGAAAGATGGCACTTCACAAAAAATCAGAACTTTTGTGTGAATTTTCACAAATTCCACACACTGTTCTCTACTAGATCATCACAGTCAGGCTAGGCTATCTCAAGTTTTGTGCAAGATGGATTCTGAAAATGCTCATGGGTTCTCACAAAACACAGAGAATGGCTTTGGCTTTGACTTCGGCTTTTTTAGAGCAGTACCACAAAGATGGTGAATTTCTCAATCACATCATACGAGTAACAGGTGATGAAACCTGGATTTCATTTCTGAATGTTGAAACCAAAGAACAGTGAAAGCAGTGGATGCACACACATTCACAAAACAAGCCAAAAAAGCTGATGGCAACAGTTTTCTGTGAAAGGAAAGGAGTGCTGATGGTGAATTTCATCCAACAAGAGACCACTGTAACGTCAGAAGTGCTAAATGCTAAAATAACAACTGTGTACAAAAGGGTTGGAGTGCTCCTACATGACAATGTACATCCACATACAGCTGCTCGCAATTGAGTACTGCTGGAGTGTTTCAACTGGGAGTTGTTCTACCACCCTCTGTGCACCCCTGTTCTTTGCTTCGAGTGAGTACCGCCTGTTTACCTACCTGAAGAACTGGTTGGGATCATAGCACTTGAACAATAATGAGGAGTTGATATCATTGTCAAAACATGGCTGAGCTCACAGGTGTAGACTTCTTTGACACGGGTATACAAAAACTGATATAAGTGCCTCAGTTCTGCTGGTGACTACATTGAGCAGTAGATTAAGTATGTATGTATTTTTTGTATATAATAAGTTTTTTCTCCTTACTTGTTTTGTTAACAGCTCACTGGAGGTTACTTTCCAAATAGTCCTCGTAATAAGAGCAACAGGAACATGTCAGATACTAGTAGACTAATGTCAGCAGAATTGAGATTTTTAAGGTATGTAGAAAGAAAAGCCAGAGGAAGGGAAACGAGATGGAAAAAGTAGAGAGAATTTTAAGTTGAAGACTGTTACAGATAAATTGTTGCTTAACAGAATGGGAGTGTATGGGAATATTCTAAAAATGGAAATGTAATCTCAGAGAAGATTTCAAACATTATGTTAATGAAAATTATCTGGGAGACAACTAAGGTCGAGATGGAAATTGCATGATATAAAAGATGCCATACTGGAGAAAGGAAGGAAGGGGACAAATCAAAAGGGAGGAGGTGCCCACCTTTAGGCACTGTTTTGAGCCATCCAATTCACATTCTTACTATATTTCCAAGGATTCACTGTAATGTTAGCCTTGTGACAGTTGAGTTGTCCATGGGGAGTCCCAGCCAGAATTGTGTATGCTTTTCTTGTTTCTTCATCTAAGCTACTGAAACAGCTTCCATGAACAAGAATAGTTATACTGGAAAGGAAGGCTTATATACAGGGTGTCCCAGGAGGAATGTGCCAAACTTTAGGAGGGTGTTCCTTATGTTAAAGTATGCCGATATAACCCAAAACACCCATGTCCAAAGATGAACGGTTATGGAGATAATGGCCAGAGAAGTGTGAAACTTTGACCGGTGTTACACACTTGTTGATTACAAAATACATATTAAAACTGGCAGGAATATGTGGTTTCTGTAATGTTAATAATGTACGTAACATCAAACTAACTTGTGAGTGACATGAAGCCATAAAATTGAAGTACAAAATACTCGCTCCCCATGTCATAATTGTCCTTAGCTTTCCAAGCACTATACATGACACATGACTGGCAAGAGCTGATGTAACATGGCTGACTGCGCTATAAGCTGACCACATAACTGTATTAAACATACATTCACGGAAAATCTCTTTTGGAATTTCGTTTCCATTATCTCATGTGGATTATTATGGGACCACTTATGCACATTTTGTAAATTATTTACACTGTCCAGGGTAAAAGACACATCATCACTGAATAAAATGACGCTTAACAGTTTGGGATGAGCTTTTATCCAGTGGCACAAATCCATATACTGTGCATGGTCGCCTGGTTCCAGATGTTGTACCCTTTGATCATGGTAAGGATACAACTCTTCATCATATAAAGTTCGCCACACCTGCATACGTGATACGTCGATGCGAGAGGCCACACCTGCAGTTACAACACCCGCAGCCAAAAAGGGAACACGCATCACGAGACACGATACACACGGCATATAAGAGGAACGACTGCCATAGTGGAGGAACCATGCACGGGTTTTGAATTGGGACAGATAAGATGAATATCTTAACAAGATTATAGTAAAAAAAAGTTATTATAACTGACAAATATTTTAAAATACTTTTTAAATAATTTTACATTGACATAATGGCGTGCAATGCAATTGATTAATGTAAATGGAGCACCTGATGATGGCACTATGGTGCCGAAACATGTTGTGAAGTGACAGGTAAAAGTGGATGCACTGCAAGACGGACACTGTATATATATCATGGACAATATTCCACGTGTGAAAACACGAGGCATTTCAGCAACTCCTCACAATTAACCTACCAACCATTCACAACCCAGCCGCAGCATATACTGAAGGGAGCTTACGGCTAGTGTGAATCACCACACTGAAGGACAAACAGAGATAAGACATCTCAGCTGACAGGTATAGTGCGTGGACCCGCCAGAAGACCACACTTTTCTCGGGCCATTATCTCTGTAACCGTTCAACTTTGGACATAGGTATTTTGGGTTATATCGGCATACTTTAACATAAGGAACACCCTCCCGAAGTTTGGCACATTCCTCCTGGGATACCCTGTATTGTTTCTCAAGTCAACATTTAACAACTCCTGCATTGATATTTCACTTTTCTGAGACAGTGGGATAGGGCTTTCGAAATAAGAAAACAGTCCCATGCCAGTGTCAGATGATGTGTAGTAAGATACATGGAAAATATTTCACTCATTTGATTCATCTTATTAACTTTATTGACTGCACATCAGATGTGTTTGAGTGAACATTACACAGTCCATCTGGCTTTTCAGCACTGATACAGTTCCCATCCCTCAGTTAAATTTTGGCATCTAGACATTTAGATGTAGGATATTTAAAATCTCCTATACACTGACAATAAAATATCACACTTAAATTGAAACATTGCCGCCACCCTGTAGCAGTGGAAGGTGTAAAATCACTATTCACAGTCAATAAATAAAGATATGTGATTTCATTCATCATATTAAATTCTGCAACTGTTATTCAGAACACTTCCCAATTCAGTAACATTTAAATGAGATGGACATTTGGGTTTGTTTAGGTACCCCCAAGTAAAGTGGCAGACATGATTGTCCCTACCAAAATGGTTTTATTAATACGGTTAATTTTAATTTTTAATGTCTGTTCTTACTGTATAAAATTTACTGAAGATCAGGTATAAGTAATATTATATCACTGAAAGGTTTTTCCACAGGGCTGTCTTCATTGTACCATATGTAAAAAGAATTTGAAGAAATGAGATAAAATGTCAAACAAAAGTTCAGAAAGTTGAACTTTGAAATTTATGCTTGCTGTTGATTTGTAATAAATTCACATGGTGTGAATTTGTATTTTTGCAGCACACAGTTCAGAGAATGGAAGTCTGCCATCTAATACAGCGCCATCGCAGCAGCAACAGCAACAGCAACAGCAACAACTGCCATCATTATTACAACTTACAACATCTCCACCACATATAACATCTACGGGTTCAGCAGCCCCTGCCCCTACATCTGGATCTTCACACCATCAGCAGTCTTCATCAGCATCTGTATCAGTGGGAGGGACGACATCAATCCATCACCATCATCAGCCTTCATCAGGAATAACACAAGGACAGACACAGTCCACAACACACCACCAGCAACCTACATCTAGAGATGTGAGTACTACTACAAAACCTGTCCATGTTATGAAATATATCCAGAAAGTAAAGATACAAAGTACAGGAAATATTTATAAAGCATTTTTTGGAGGGAGTAACTTGTAGTACTTTTACAACACACCTTTATTTACTTTTCAAGGTAGTCACCATGGATTGCAATACACTTAGCCTGCGAATGAGTTTTTTATTCCCATGTCATAGATATCTCCGACCTGCTCTCTTAGACATGGAGAACAGTTCTTGACACTTCTAGACATTTTTGATGAAGTTCATCGATGGTTAAATGTCTGTCAGCATGAATGTTTTCATCAGTGACAACGGATGGCCTTGCACACCTCATTTCATCATGAACATCACTTCTTCCTTCTTCAAATTGATGACACCATTTTGCCACATTTTGCCTGTTCATAACATCTTCACCTTAAACAGAAACAAGTTGGTGATGAATTTCAGCAGCAGTTTCTCCTTCTGCATGAAGAAATTGAATTACTGCACAAACCTCACATTTTGGTGGGATTTTGGATCAACTCAGCCATTTTAAACACAAACTGTGAGCACAACATCGTTGTGACTGGCCGGTGAACTCAGCCTTGTCATACAGATCCTATCTCATATGGCAGCACTGCCATTTCTTTAAAAAAAAATTCCTTGCATTTTTACTGGACTTATATCTTTACTTTCGGGATATCTCTCATAGTTAATCTTTTCCAAGACTGTCTTTCTCTCCTGCTGTTAGCCTTGTCCCTTAACTGAGAGTATTTAGCCATCTTGGATCTAGCAAATTTATTACACATTCGCTCGTACACTTATACAATTCACAATTACCCAATTACTGCCATCTGCAGTATCACAAATACTTCTCCTGTTTCCATTCACTCCGGCGAATGCTAGACTGCAACTGACTCCGCGACTTCACGATCCACACTGTGTCACTCATGATCACACACTCTCTCACATACTCCTCAGCCGGCTTTTTATACTGTTCCCTGTTGCCTCATGTTACCAGTGGTGTCCCCTTGTTATGTCGCAGTGGGAAGTGCTGTTACGTCACTGCGGGGGAAGGGGGATGAAGCGTTGACTGGCCTGTTACTGTAGCAGTGGCAGTTGGTCTGATGCTGTTACGTTACCGCTGGAGGGGAGGTGTCCTGCATAGCGCAACTATGTCACACTGCTCCCTTCTAAAGGTTGTTCATCTCGAACAGCCTAACGGTGCACCCCTGTTCCTTTTTCTTCCCATTGCTGTGTCTCCTTTTGTTTTGGCTGCTACTCTTGCAGTGACTATCCTCCGGCCGTCACATCTGCTCCCTTCTTAAGATTGTTCATCCCGAGCAGTTCCATGGTTCAGCATTTGTCGATCCATTGTATCACATTCATTCATCACTTATTCCCTCCTCATTCACTCTGGGGAGGCCGGTGTTTCTACATTACCAGTTCCTCATCTGCTTGCAGTCTCTTTTTCCGTTTTGGAGGGAGTCTACCCCTCTAGAAGGTAAATTTTTTTTTTTTATAACCTGTTGGAAGTACCGACTACTTGTTTCGTGATCTTTCCTCTGAAAATCTCATTGACAGTCTTCTTGCTCATTTCTCCACTTTCCAGGTGTGATCACTATTCTGATCCACACCCTTCGATGTAGTTCACGGTTTCCCTCTTCTCTCTCATGTACAGCAGCTGCTTGCTGCCTCGGTCCTTTGTTCCTCGTTTTCCTTCATGGTGTGTCCGTAAATTTTTCCTGAGCAGCCCTGCTCTCTGGGTTGCTTGCTCAATCACGGCCATGGTGCAGTTTCCCCCAACGAAGTTTTCCTTCTGCCATGTCACTTTTGCATGGTGGCTCGTCCCTCTGCGGGCGATGGCCAGTCTCTTCCGGGATCCACACTTTTCCCATGTCTTATCCTTCAGTTCCTGGCGGCGATGCTCCGCAGCCAGTTTTCGGTCCCTACTCCGTTTCTTCTTTGGTTATTTGACCGGCATCACTGTGGTGTCTTCTATAGGGACTTCTCGTCATTCTGCCGCCTCGGGTTTCCTGTCCACTCAGGTCTGCTCTTCTTCTTCTAGATGTTCCTCCATCTCTTGCCAGGCCATCGTCTTTACATCCATTTTGGGTTTGGTTTCCGCCACTATCTCCCTGTGGCTGGTTTCCATCATTTGCATGGCCAGCAAAATGGTGTATGTCTTAGCCTGGTATTCATCCATCTTTTTCAGTATTTCCTCTTTGGCAGTCTTTCTGTTGGCCTCCATTTCTTCTTTGTCTCCCTCTTTTTCTGCATGGCTTTATCTCCTTCAGCAGAAGCTCCAACATCTGCTGTGACTCCATGTCTTTTTCACGTGTGTAAGTTCGTAACCAATTCTGACACCAGATTGTCACGTGTTGGGTGTATAACGCGACAGATAACTTCACGCCGTCTTGGATCTAGCATATTTATTGCACAATCACTCGTACACTTATACAATTCACAATTACCCAATTACTGTCATCTGCAGTATCACAGATACTTCTCCTGTTTCCATTCACTCCGGCAAATGCTAGACTGCAACTGACTCCGCGACTTCACGATCCACACTGTGTCACTCATGATCACACACTCTCTCACATATTGCTCAGCCGGCTTTTTATACTGTTCCATGTTGCATCATGTTACCAGTGGTGTCCCCTTGGTACATCAAAGTGGGAAGTGCTGTTATGTCACCGCGGGGGTGGGGGACAGAGTGTTGACTGGCCTATTACCTTAGCAGCGGCAGTTGCTCCGATGCTGTTATGTCACCGCTGAAAGGGGGTGTCCTGCATAGCGCAAATACATCACAATATGTAACGATATACACATTCCTTTTGAACTAATCTAACAGTGAGACTTGAATATTTACTGTCATCATAGTGATACAGTTTTGTAATTATTGGCAGTATCGAGTTCATGTCGAATCCCAGACAGTGGTAACAGCAAAGGAGAACTGTGATACTAATTTGTATATGCAAAGCATGCTAACATGGATCCCATTTAGGGAATATTCTGGTAAAGAAGATGCTATAAACAATACCCCATGGGCATTAGGACAGGCATCCCAATGAAGCAACAGCCAATGATTCCTTCCACAAAGAACTCTATTAGTTGCTGCTAGAATTACATTTGACCAGCCCTTGTCTTATCTTACCATAAAAGTAATGGCACATTGTATGATTCAGATGTCAGCGTCACAGGGTGGAAACATTACAGCAGGCAGCCAGCTGGTCTCTGCATTATCTCAACAATCTGTCAAGCAGCAACAGAGTCTGGTCAACTCAATGGACCATCTTCAGCATAACAACTCATCATCGCCACCTTCATCTGTAAGCAGTGCACCATCACCTCTCCCCACAGCGGGCACAACAACGCCATCACCTGCCCAGCAGCCCACACATCAGGGTTCCATTTTACCTACCTTAAATGGACCCATCACTTCTAAGGTCAGTGGACAAAATTCTGAGCCTAATGGTAGATGTTGAATATCTGTATATTTTTCATTATTTGTGTGTGATTTATACAGTTTGTTGTTCAGGTGAAGAGGATTTTTAATTTCCTGGTACTGTGGGGCTGACAGTAGTATTTATAATTCAGTGTTTGGCTACCTGGAACATATGGATTTCATTGTTGCATTATTGCAACACAGGGCCAGTAAAAGTTAACTGTAAGCGATAATGTATTAACCCAGGTGTTCCTATTACAGGTTCCTGAGGGTATGTCGTCTCTGAAAGTCATAGCACAACAAGTTATTGATCGTGCTGGTTTGGAGTTACCTCCATCAGAACCACCCCGAGGATTGTTCGACAGCAAATTGCAACAGCATCAGCAGTGTGTGACATCAGAAGCACACATCCCTCCATTACTGGGTGTTGCACCATTAGGTCCAGTACCACTCCAGAAGGAACACCAGTGTCAGTTCCAGATGATGGAGGCGGCTTATTACCACATGCCACACCCATCTGACTCTGAAAGATTGCGGACTTACCTTCCACGCAATCCCGTCCCTACGCCACTTTATTATCATCAGGTGATCAGAAGCCACACTTACATCCTTAGTGTTTGCGAAAAGCAAAGAAGTCTGAAAATTGAAAATAAATCATAATTTGCACTGTTTGTTTGGTTGGTTAGGTTTTGTTTGATTTTCGGAGAATTTTCTCCTGTTTAGAATGCTGAAATTATTGTGTTATTTCATGTTAAGTTATGTTCTACTGTGCATTAATAGTGTTACACCAGTTACAGTCCAGTGCATGCAGACCTCATGAAATTATTATTTATTTGGCAGTATTCGTGAAGTTATGAGTTGATCTAAAGGAATGACCCCATGTTAGTAATATCAGTAGTGGAGGTGGTGGTGATGGCGGCGTAGGCGGCGGTGGCAGTGCCAGCAGCAGTGGTGGTAGTAGTAGTGGTGGTGGTAGCAGTAGCAACAGGATTAGCATTAGTAGTAGTAATATAGTAATAGATGAAAAAAGTGTGAATAAATAATTCAGATAAAGAAGGCAGCAGAAGAGAAAAGAAGTTAAATGTTATCATACAGCATAGGAAAAATAACTGCAGTTCATCAGAAAAGAATGTGGTCAATGGCTCAAAGAAATATGAAAAATAACTTCGAAGCTGGTATACCTATAGATGATGATTGTTTAAAACTTTCAGATATTGCTCCTCTCTACTATCAAGCTATTGTCACATGTTGGTTGTATGTCACGCAACAAATAACTTTACACTGTATTGAATATAGCGAATTTATTCCACTCGCTCTCACAATTACACAATTTACAATTTCACAATTACTGCCATCGGGACTATCACAAATACTTCTCCCGTTTCCATTCACTCCAGCGAATGCTAGACTGCAGCTGACTGGTTACTCCACGATCCACACTGTGTCACTCCTGATCACACACTCTCCTCACATGCTTCTCAGCCGGCTTTTTACACCGTTCCCTGTTGCTTCTTGTTACCAGCGGTATCCTCTTGTTATGTCACCACGGGGGAAGTGGACGGAGTGTTGACTGGCCTGTTACTGTAGCAGTGGCAGTTGCTCTGGTGCTGTTACGTCACCGCTGGAAAGGGGGGTGTCCTGCATAGCACAAATACGTCACACTGCTCCCTTCTAAAGGTTGTTCATCCCGAACAGCCTAACAGTGCACCCCTGTTCCTTTTCTTTCAAGACTGTGCTTTCTGCATCTTCTTTTGGTTCGGCTACTCCTCTTGCAGTGACTATTCTCTGGCCGTTACATCCGCTCCCTTCTTAAGATTGTTCATCCTGAAGAATTCCATTGTCCAGCGTTCGTCGATCCGTTGTATCACATTTACTCCTCACTTTCATCCATCACACATTCACTCTTGCTGGGGAAGCCGGTACTTCTACATTACTCGCTCCTCCTCTGTCCGTTGTTTTCTTTTCCATTTCGGAGGGGGTTGACCTCTCAATAGTGTCCAGTCTTTGATCATGTCTTTCTTGAGAAGTTTCCTTTGTTGATGTAACAGTGTGGCCTGCACTCTCTGACGTAGTCATTCCTCCTGGTCTTCCTGCCACTTGCTGGTGCAAGATCGTGGCGTAACAGTGCCCACTGCTGGTTTCTTTTCATTGCTACGTTTAACCCGCAATGGTTGTGACTCGTCATCAGGCTGCATGCAGAGACGGTGTAGACAATTGTCGATGGCCAATCCTTTCTCTGGGATCTGAAGGTTCCCTGGGTAATTTCCTTCTTGAAGGCATCTCTCCTGCGTTGTGCTACTGTTGCATGGTGGGACACCTTCCGGTCTCTTTGTGTTTTCCGTGCCACTTTTGCATGGTGGCTCGTCCCTCTGCGGGCGACAACCAGTCTTCCTTGGCACCCATCCTGACACTGGGTCCGTTCATTCATTTTTCACTGGTTTCTTTCCCTACGCCTTTTCTTCTTCGGTTCTCCGACCGGCATTACTTCGGCATCTTCTACGGGTACCTCTCGTTCTTCTGCCGCCTCAGGTTTCATGTCCACTAAGGTTGGCTCTTCTTCTGGACGTGCCTCCATTTCTTGGCAGGCCATTGTCCCTTCTTCTAGATTCGCCTCCGTTATTTCTCGGCAGGCAGTATAATTCATTGTAACTTGTGGCGTGTTCTAGTTCGTAAACAATCCTGACACCAGTTTGTCACATGTTGGTTGTATGTCACGTGACAAATAACTTTATGCCATGTTGAATATAATGAATTTATTCCACTCGCTCACACAATTACTGCCATCGGCTGTATCACAAATACTTCTCCTGTTTCCATTCACTCTGGCAAATGCTAGACTGCAACTGACTCGGCGACTTCAAGATCCACACTGTGGCACTCCTGATCACACACTCTCCTCACATACTGCTCAGCTGGCTTTTTATACTGTTCCCTGTTGCCTCGTGTTACCAGCAGTGTCCCCTTGTTACGTCACAGTGGGAAGTGCTGTTATGTCACTGCGGGGGAAGGGGACGGAGTGTTGGCTGGCCTGTTACCATAGTAGCAGCAGTTGCTTGGATGCTACTACATCACTGCTGGAAGGGGGGTGTCCTGCATAGCGCAAATACGTCACACTATTGACAGAAGAGTGGGCTATAGAATGTGAGGCAACTGTGCTATAAATTTTGTCCCCTCTGTTTTACCTTACACCTTAATGATTTCATTATGAAGTGCTAGACTGCTGCATTAGATAGCAGTAAGAATGATGAAACTTGCAGCAAATACACAAAGAAAACGTTTTTCATGTGTGACTCTCCTCACACAAGAGATGCTTATGCACATTAACATGAATGTTTTTATCTTCACTGAGATGTCAGTTGCTGTATATGAAATGAATGGTGCTCCATTGTAGCCTGACATACACAATCTTGTAGTATTTGTGGGAGAGTTCTTACGGAAGATAGAGGGTATAAGAACTTTTGTATCCTTCCTGTTTTATGTATATATGCTGAAGCTTTGAGAACTACTTACAGAGCTATTCCAATCAAGAATATGTATCTGATACTTAGTGAGATCTGCTGGATGGAAGTAAACAATATCACACTGTCAAAAACCTCTGCACTTACTATACTTGCAACTGGTGTGCAGTGGTAATCTCACTGCCGTTTTCTACTTCCATCATTATAAGGATTGCCACTGAAGCAGAATTCTTTTTATACTGAGGGGAACTTTTGGTTTTAAGAGACTAGGTAACCAGGGGATTGAGAAAGTAACATAATGAAGATCTTCAGGTCTGTACTCTATACCTAATGACAGTGTTCAAATCATGGGCGTGATGGGTGATGCATGTAATGCACATGGGGGAGATGAGAAGTTCATACAAAGTGTTATTCAGAAATCTTGAAAGGAAGAGACCATTTAGAGGATAAGATAACATTAAACTGGATCTTTAAGAAATGGTATATAAATGTGTTGCTTGGATTCATATGGCTCAGGATAGAGTCTAGTGGCAGGCTGCTGTGGAAACTGTAGTGGGAACCTTGATGTTTCATAGAGAATATTTTGACAGTCAGACAATTGTCTGCTTTGCAAGATGCAGTGTACTCTATGGAGTATGGAATTGATTATAAAAGGAGGTCATTTGTTATTCATTTTATACATCACCTGCACATGAATTTAGCCTGCTAAAATGCTTGGAATTTCAGGCTCATGTATTGCTTACGTAACGAGTGTGTCCCTTAATTTTTTTTGTGACATGTATAAGGAGAAGATTTTAGACTTATAGTCACTTACAAAGTGTATCCAGTCAAAACATTCACAGTTTGATTTTTCTATATGCATAGTAGTATGAAATTAGTGAGTGTATTTCTTTTCCTTTCACTATGGTGAAAATCATGTGTAATATATTGTCAACATACTTAGAGAATAGACCTTGGGTTTGGATTGTTAATTGGATTTATTGGACTCTTATAACATGCAGCAACAATTAATTACAACCATTTCACTAATTTACACACTTTACAACTCACTACAGCATGCACTAAGTCTTCTCTGGCTACACTAGGCATTGCCTGGTAACAGCTCCCAACACTGTAGATTCTTCTGCTTCCATGTTCACATCTTTACTGGCTGTCGACTGTCTTACAGCTCCTCATGGTCGCAGCTCCTGGCCATTGACTTCTAGCTGCATCTGGCCACCAGTGGCAGGCTCTTGCTATCCTAATGTAACACTCGCTTCTGACTCAGAACTGACTATTAGGTTCAGTCCCCAGAGTTTGGCCTCAGTACTCACCACATAGAAAACACCTACTCGAACAGTTCTTCTGTTGTTGTAAACATGGTACAGATTGAAGTTCTTCATAAATATTTAGGCTTAACACATCACAGAGTGGCTTTTTTAAGTGCCAGTCCAATGTTATGAATGTTGATGTCATATTAGAAGGCTAGGGCCATTTCGTTGAAATTCGTATGCACAATATAGTGATTGATTTAACGAGAACCTTTGGCCGTACCATAGCTAAAGCGGTTAGTTGCTGGCTTCCCACCGTGGCGACCCAGGTCTGGTCAAGTGGGATTTGTGGTGGACAAAGTGGCGTTGGGGCAGGTTTTCTCCAAGGACTTCGGTTTCCTCTGCCAATCTTCATTCCACCAATTGCTACACAATCACCCTCACCTATCATCTGGGGCTGGTACAATAGGGCAGAAGTGGCTGCAGTACAAGGGACTTAGTCCCACCCGTCCCACCCCACTAGCATTAAAAAAAATAATAATAATGAGAACGTTATTTAGAGTAAGATATTTACTACAACAAGTCCTGTTACAGAATGTTTTGAAAGTGTGTACCAGCATGATGCATGCATAACTGAGCATGAAGAAGCATCTTTGTAGACACTGCTGCATTTGCAAAATGTCTGCGTTGATGTTGGATATATTGTTTTTCAGTTCATCCAAATTGCATGGGTTATTGTGAAAGGCATTATCTTCATGTAGTCCCATGGAAGAAAAACTGGTGGTGACAGATCGAGCAAGTGTGGGGGCCATAGTCCTTTTTTAAATCTTTCAATCTCTGAACAATAGTGACAGCTTGTGCACAGGTACCCCTGCTGTATTACATGTTGCACTGTCTTGTTAGGCTCGTCCTCTGGAAATTTCCTCGTCACTAAAGTACGCATTGACTTCATAGACTATGTCAGTGTGTTTTTGGTTTTTTTTTTTTAAAAAAAAAGAATGGGCCCAGCAATCTTGTGGTGAGACACTGTGTACCACGTTCCAATCTTGACAGGGTGACGGGAACTTTCATGGGCTGTTTGGGATTTCCCATGTATTATATGCGAGTATTATGAGGGTTCAGATAACCTATAAGTGGAACCATGCATCTTTGGAGAGAAAAAAGTCATAAAGTTATTAACATTTTAAAATTGGGTTCTCATTTTTAAAAAAATCACCCTCTAATAATTTAATATCAGCATTTTCTTTCCTACATTTTGTATCTTAATCATTCCCAACTTCGTGACTTTTACTATATCTTTGTGGAGAATTATACTTCTGATTCATAGTTTCAATGATTCTTAGGGCATCTCATTGTAGCTTGTGGTTCGTAATCTTGAGATATATTTCTGTCTCTCTCTTTCTATGATATAGTGTGTTAGTATTTACTACATCTTAGAAATCTTAGACTAATAAACCCATGAAGCGTTTAAACACAATTAGTATATTTCTTGCACAGACTGAAGACAAATCTCAATTTTTAAATCCAGAAATAGGGGAAACCTGTCTTCTATTCGGGTAATTGTACTAAATCAATGCACATGTTTTATGTAGGGACTGAATTCTCATGCACTAAACATTGGTAAAACACTAGAATTTGGGAAAATTATACATTATTTACATGGAACTTTGATTGGAACCACAGAAAATTAACACAAAATCTCTTAGCTCAAGAAATCTTAAATTAGGATTCTACTGTAATTGGATTTGTAGTATATAATGTGAGGCAGAAGAGGGACCTGTCTTTGGGAAACTTGATATACTAATCCCTGTATGAGAAAAAGTTGAAAAACACTGGCATGTAGAATTACAGATTCAAGCATTGAAATGATCTACCCACTAATGCTTGCCATATAATTCTATATATTCTACCAATGTATAGACCTATAGATTACTGAAGAAAACTGAATGAGGAGGAGCTTCATAACTTGTATTCCTTGCCACATATAAGTAGAATGATCATGTTAAGAAGAATGCGATGGGCAGGGCATGCAATTTGTATGGGCATAAAATGGCACACATGCAGGTTTTGGTGGAAATACCAGGAGGAAAGAGACCACTAGGATGGCCTAGACATAGGTGGGAGGATAATATCTGAGTGAGGATAGGGACCAGTGGCAGGCTCTTGTTAACGCTGTAATGAACTTCTGGGTTCCATAAAATTTTGGGATATCCTTGAGCAGATGAGTAACTGCTGGCTTCTAAAGCAGGACTGGGCTCCATGGAGTTAGTATGAATATTTGTGTGGGAAAACTAAAGTAATATGAAATTGTCAGTGTTTGTTGTTGTTTGCTGCTGCTGCTGCTGCTGTTAAATGCCATTATGTTGATCATATTGACATCAGGATTAAGAATATTGCGCATTCATTTAGTGGACAAGCTAACAGGAATGATATACAATAGGTTCCACTGCCACATTCGGATACAGTGGAGTTTTTCCAGCGATTGTCGACGGAGACTCTCTTCTTCATCTTTTACTATATGGAGGGGACCAAGGCACAGTACCTGGCAGCCAAGGCCCTTAAAAAGCAGAGCTGGAGGTTCCACACTAAGTTTATGATGTGGTTCCAGCGCCATGAGGAACCCAAGATCATCAACGAGGAGTTTGAACAGGTACGTAATGAAGTACCACACTTATTAATATAATCTAATTGTTTCCCGAGAATTTCTTCATATGCAGTATTATGTAATGCGAATCTTTTATTTCATTTGAAAGCTATCTGAAATTGTTTATTTTGTTCAAAGTAAACACTTGTGCACATGGTTCAGTAAGGCATGGCATTGTTACAGAGTCATTAAAATAGATAGTATATTTTCCAGTCTGTAAAATTTGGAAAATATAATGTACCTTTATTGCTTATATTTGGAAATGCTGTTTCTGTGTTCTTCACTGTAATCATCACTTGTAATTCAAATGCTCTAGTGTACAAAATCATCTACCTTGAATTTATTCTATTAAAAATACAAAATTATGTCTTCTGTTCCACCTCCAGATTTATAATTCTGACTTTAGGCAGCATTTTCAAATATGTAGCACGTGCCTTTCACTATGGAGAATACAATATACAGGGTGTCCCAGGAGGAATGTGCCAAACTTCGGGAGGGTGTTCCTTATGTTAAAGTATGCCGATATAACCCAAAACACCTATGTCCAAAGTTGAACGGTTACGGAGATAATGGCCCGAGAAAAGTGTGGTCTTCTAGCGGGTCCACGGATTATACCTATCAGCTGAGAGGAATTATCTCTGTTTGTCCTTGACTGCCGTGATTCATCCTATCCGTGCTTATGGAGTTGGCTTTATCAGAACGCGCAGTCAGCACGTTACGTCATCGCTTACCATTCATGTGTCATGTACAGTGCTTGGAACTCTTAACGACAACTTTGAGATGGCATGCGAGTTTTTTGTACTTCAATTTTATGGCTTCATGTCACTCACAAGTTAGTTTGATGTTACGTACATTATTAACGTTACAGAATCCACATATTCCTGCCAGTTTTAATATCTATTTTGTAATCAACAAGTGTGTAACCCCGGTCAAAGTTTGACACTTCTCTGGCCATTATCTCCGTAACCGTTCAACTTTGGACATAGGTGTTTTGGGTTATATCGGCATACTTTAACATAAGGAACACCCTCCCGAAGTTTGGCACATTCCTCCTGGGACACCCTGTATGTCTGTTAGAAATATTCCAAGAAAAGAGCAGTTGCTCCTTACTTTTTCACTGACTCCAGTACAAGTAAGATGAACAGTTTGAATTTAAAATATGTTACATCTTATGGATTTTGATTAAATTAAATATTGGGGCGTCTTTAAAAATATGAGCATGGAACACTATTGGCCAGTTCTTAAATTCCTTTGAGGTAAGTAATATGTGTGTGGGGATTTGTTGTTACTCCAATGACAACCCACTTCTTCGGAAAGTTTGTAGGTCCTGAAAAGGACCGTTGGCTGCTGGGATGTTTGGCCGGTGAAGTAGCGCTACGTACGCCGGTAGAAAGAGATGTTGGTTGTGGTGTGTTGAGGCGGCTGAGTCAGTTGACTGGCCGCAGTGCGGCCATTGCTGGAGGTTGCTTGATCGCAGTGCGGCTGTTGCTGGAAGATGTCTGCTTGCGGAGCGCGGTCACTGGAGTGGCGGCAGCTGCGCCAGTTGGCCAGTGAGTCGGGCATGACCACCAGCGAGTCGAGGCAGCCAGTTGCCCAGTGAGTCGGGCATGACTGCTGGAGAGCCGAGGCAGCCGTGCCTGGCGCAGTGAAGTTCCGATGCCTCTGAAGACCGATTGCTCGGTGCGAAGTGCGATAGCTGGCTTGCTGATGTGGTCACTGACTGACTAATGTGGAACTGACTATTTGCGAGCGTTGTGCTCCGCCTTTTATACAATGCTTGGCGGAGGAGCGAAATTTGCAGAGCGCTGATTTGCTAGCGCGTGTAATGATTGAATGTGGACTAGAAAGTGAGTGCAGTATAAACGTGAGCGTTGATTGGTTAGCGCGCGTGATGGTGAAAAGTGAGCGCTGTAGAAATGGTGTGATAGTATGTGGGATGTTCCCACATGTGTTTTGATAGATGTATTGTGCAGTGATAGTATGGTTTCTCACTTGCAAAAAAGAAAAATAATTCAAAGAAATTGAAAGAAACGAGAAAATCAATGAGACTTTTAAATATGCTTCATCTTTTGTTGCAGAATATACCATAAAGTTAACCTGTGTAAATTGGTAACACATTGATTCTCCCATTTTTATGCTCTATTTTCACACAGAGTAGCATTAATTTATTGCCCTCTTATTTGCTAATAAATTATTTTGCCATGTGATTGGTAACTTCATGAGAGAAGAAAGACTGGAACACTGATACCATATGCCTTTAAAAAAGTTTCATGACCTGTTCTTTAGTTATTGTTATTCTGTATGTGACAGGAACTGTGTAGTATTCATACAGTTACAATATGCAGCATTATAGGTTAACAAGGTAACATACTTCAATTTTCTTTTCTTTTCCAGGGCACATACATTTACTTTGACTATGAAAAGTGGGGCCAAAGGAAAAAGGAAGGTTTTACGTTCGAATACAAGTACTTAGAAGATCGAGACCTGAACTGAACTGATAATAAACATCTGCCAGAGTGGGATTTTCCGTTTTTCCCCCTTGACGGAGATGTCCACAAGTGATATTGTATAGATCTTTTTTTTTTTGTCCTCTCACTTCTGGCTTGACAGGATTTATATATCCCACCATAAATTTCCAGGGGGAAGAGAGAAAAATACATTGCTTTTGGTACAGGTTATCATTTTAAGAAGTTTTTTGTTCATTGACTTTAGTGAGTATCCAGCTGGAACACGGTTTCCTGATGGTGCTAGGATGATCTCTCAAGTTGCTTTTGTGGTGGTGTGAGAGGGGATACCAAGTGAGTCAGCAAGGCAGTGAGTTACTAGTGTACAAAGCAAAGAATAATGATGTTTCTTAGAAAGAATCAGTAGTCAGTGGTGCAGTCCTTTAGAGACATCCATCGTTTCCCCATCGCTCGTCACAGTTCTCAGAGTAGAGGGCTTGCACAACCTTCTGTAAAGAAGATTCTTACTAAGAAGTCAGTGCGACAACTGTTGTAGTTTGTGATTTATTTTCCTAAGATCTAGTGGTGATGCAACTTAAAGGATTAAAACAGTATCACATTTTCAAGGTGTAAAAATACCAGTACAAATATTGGCTAGGATGAAGGAGAAGACAACAGGACAGATATTTGATTGGTGTGCCCACCTTGCTTCTCCACTCACCTGGCCTCTGTGTTCTGCACCGAGCATTCTGCTGCCATTCGTTCACGTGCAAAGTACTTGTTATGTTAGTTTTCACTTTTGTAAAAAGTACATGAAAATGGTATAAAATAAATAATGATCTGTACAGAGCTATTTGTGTAGAATAATGAATAATAATAATAATTATAAAAGAAAACATATGGGTTACATTTATTATTTTGCACGTTGACTAAAACTGCTTTATGCTCTGTGGAATGCAGAGGCAGTGGTGTAGGGTCAGTGGGTGCTAAGTTGTGGTGTATTTTGAAATAGTAGCTGAATGTTCAGGGAATTTCATAACTAATGCATACAGAACATTGTTAAAAAAAAAGAACAGAAAAGAATGAAAAAAAATAGGTCTCTACATTCATCAGAACATTAAACATTAGTCAGACGTTTCTTTGTAATAATGACCTGGGACCCAGCCTTTTAAGATCATCAAACTTTCAGAGAAGTAAATTTAAAATATTTTATTTGTTAAGCAATCCATATGAAATTACTATGTGAAAGGACAGCCATTTAACAAATATTCTTCCAGCAGTGAAGTAGGTATTAGTGAATAATGTCTGTAGAAATGGCTGTTCCTGTATTTGACACCTATAATTTTTTTCTGTTTTGTCAGAAATGTTGAATTTGGGTTCCACTGAATGGATTTTTGTTACTTTTTCCTTGGTGCCAACCTACCTAATCCTGAAGTTTGAAACAGGCAAGAGTATTGTAGATTGTATTCCACAGAGTTGAGTGATTGATGCATTTACACATTGTGTTCCCCATGTTTATTTTACTGTAGCATACTTCAGTCCCAATTCCTTTAGGTTTTTATACCAGTATTACGGTACTGGAAACTAATGGCATTTACATATAGTACATATTACTATGAAGCACTTGTTATGGAAACATGCTTCCCTTCCCTGGTGGGAGCAGAAGGTTAAGATTGGTCAAAACAAGTTACGAACCAATCTGATGAAGAGGCAATGTGCAATTTGCTCAATAATGGTTTCAGTAATCCCTTCCTCACCTCCATGGCTGTGCTTGATTGTCAGGGGTTCTGAAGCTAAGGATCCAAGTTGAAAATTGGTGCACTTGGAAGATGAAATATCTTCTATATATATGACATGAAACAATAAACATCACCTTTGTGTAAGTTTCAGAAGTCTGTTTAAGCCAGGATTTGTGGTGAGTTCAGTCACTGTTCACCGAGCTGTCTTTGCTCGAGACCATGTTTTGCATTGAGAATTTATAATTTTAGAAATGGATATTTCAGTCAACAGAAGTTCCAGATCATATAACTATTTCATTTTATTATAGTATGTTTCACTAATATTCATGTTTGTATATTACAAAACAGGTGCTGTTTATGCTCGGATGGGATGGCATGAAACATGTCTTAAGATGAAGAGAATACAATAAAATTCTGGAAAGTTTTAATTAAGTGAAGCTCATATAGTGATCAGTGAACCCAGTGAGTTTAAAATATTAGTTTTATTTAACTTTCTTTTCATGTATTATGTTTTATACAGAATATTTGTATAATATTTCTCTAGACAAGGGATCACAGATTTGTTGTTATTGCTACTTCATTTTGAGAAATGTTTATATATTAGTGTTACAGTTCTGAGTATAATGTAGCTACAGTTTTTTGCTGTAAAGAAAAATACAATGAGATCATCCCTTCCTTGTTTTAGTTACAAAGTAAAATGATTCCATAAGAAACTGAGATACTGTGATAGAGTTAACTGTAATATATATATATAGTAGTATCATATTTCATGCAAACCCATGTGGGCTATAAAGAAGCAGTTTTATTTTATGTGAAGAATATATTCCTCCTGCAACTAACCTGAAAGAAAAATCCATGCTTTTTAAAGCTTATGATAGATTGTCTTATAATTGAAGTACTATGAAACATGGTATGTGGACATACTGAAGATTTGCTTTGGAGTGTAAGTACAGTATCAAGCCTTAAACTGCTCACAATTCCAGCTCAGGAATAAGTCTGAGGTAATTTCCACAACAGAGAATTTTCAGAATATTTGAATTAGCTGAGTTTTCCGGTAATAGTGTACCAGCTGTTTGCAAGAATAAATTGGAAATTGTTTTTATGGAGTTAAATTGAAGTTTTGTTAAATGTTTATAAGCCACTTATTTGAACCACACTAAAAGTCTGGTATTAGATGAATTGTTTTCTGTGTTGCATACTGAGTTTAATTCTGTTTTCCCATAATTTCTTTGTAGCTTAACTTCTGTAGTACTTCAGCTGAACAGGAATGGAGAGATGATGTAACATGTAAATCCAGAAAATATAAATCACTTTTATGTAGGAAAACAAAATCTTTTGACGTGCAGAACATATTGTAAATTGTATAATAATTAGGTGATACAGGAGCTTAAGTATACATTTATTTTCCACAGTATTGCCTGTGGTGATGATAAAAATGTGCTGTATCTTTTAGTTGACAACTGAATTGTAAGGAGTGAGTTTTGTAGTAATGTTTGAAAAAAGAATACTTTCAGATAATGATTATAAGTTTTGGGGTGAGTAAGAATCTCATGTTGCTTATTCACAAAGAAATATATTATGAATATCAAGTATTAAGTCTTCAGCCAGCTGCAGCCATCTCTTATAGTGTCATTTTCAAAAAAGTTTTCAAATTCGTGCTTTCATATAGTTCACTGTCATTTATATACATTTACATATATTCAAATTTCCTGTTATAGTTTTCTTTGAGATACCTGCCTTGGTTACATACATACATTGACAAAAAGTGGAATGACTGGTTCTTTGACAGGAATCGCAAAAAATATGTACCCTGAATTTAATAGACAGTTCACAAATTGTACTTGTTACGTTATGTTACTAGAGGTGAACACTGTCTGTAGACAGACTTGCAAACATGTTAATTCTTGTAGCATTGTTCTAATATAATTGTATTAGTTTTAACCAATCTCAAATGTGTTTTGTAGCAGCAGTCTGTACAGTCAGTACATATATTGTCAGATGCACATACAACTAAATTACAGGAAAAGTATAATTATTTAAGATTTTATGTTTCCTGCTGTGATTAGTAACCTATACTTCATAATTCAAAATACTATTTAAGTAAACTAGTAGTATCGCATTGTAAAAGTTTATGAAAATTATTACTTCAAAAATATGTATTTTTTGTTATTTAAATTAATTTTTCATGAATAGAAACTGAATGTGCCATGTTAACAATTCAAGACCTGAAACCTTATAAAACAGCATCTGAAACTTAATAGAACTTGCATGCATAGTAGATAACAAATGAGCACATATTAAGAGACATAATATTTGCATAGCCATGAATATTTTACATTGTGGTCTTATGGATTATGACACCTTGAAATTACCAACATTTCAGAGGAACATATGCTACCATCTTCAGGATGGAGAAACAGTTATGTACCACTGAAACACTGGTAACCACCTAGAAGAGTACAGTGTCATAACTATAAGATTGCTATGAAAACAGGGGGTTTGACCATGTTTCCATATTTTCATCAGTTGCATCGATTTGAAACAGGAAGTGAAGTGGAGATAAAAGTGAATATATTTGAATCAGCATTATCTTACTAGTGTAAATTTTGGGCCGTTATGTTGACATCTGTAAGAATATATATAGCCAGTGAAGTAGAGCATGATGAAGCACAGAACAGAATACATGTAACAAATCAAGTTACACTAGTTGGTTTATCCAGTACTGTACTTGAACACTATGACCTGCATTCTTAGATGATATGAGATGGTCTGAGTTCTCCAGGATAAATTAAAACATGGATTGTTGTTTCAGGTTTGATGTAAGGCTAACCAAAATTGTATTGTTATGGAATGTCAGTAGTTCCTGAACCAGTGGTTACTTCTCCTTAACTGTTACCATCATTCAACAATGTCACACTTTATATTTTCTTACAAATAGTGATATGTATGCATCCTGTGTCTTGACCACAGTCCATAAGCGGTGAAATTTGACTGAAGTTGTAGAAAGCTTGGTATGATTTCTATTTTTACTTGGCTGGAGGTTCAAGGAAGTTGTATAAAAATGTAAATATGATGCATTTTTTTTTTTTTCATTTTTATCACAGAACTTCCATTTCCAAGAGTTCTCATATATCATTATGTACTAAGTGGAAAAATCTTAAAAACACTCTTTATCACCATTGTCCTGTAAGTATATTTTGTAAGTTCCTATTTATGTGCAAACTGGATTTTTTTCCTGATAAATTTGACTCCCATCATTTTGAGATACAAGTGAGTATTGTTTAAGAATGTTTCATTTAGGGACCGGATCCAAAAAAAATAGTTTAGAAGCCCTGACAGAAATGAGTATAGCATGATCTCAGAACCACATCCTTTTCCCATGTCATTTTTGCAGCATCCCTACTCACATATCGAAAATTAAAGTATTGGTTGGTTTATTTGCAGTTGTTTTCAACCACAAGTCTTTCTTAAATTCTGACTGACTGTATTGAGAGATGTACACTAGAATTGTCATATATAAATGTTTTTTTTTATTTGTTAATATTGAAATTTTCCTACTGAAAACATTAAAAATGCTACAATGTGCAAATATTAAATTATATTTTAATTTAAACTGTGAGCACATAATGAAAATAAGCGGGCTTTCACCTTCTCCTAATTATGTATATTAACACTATAAACAAAATTCAATAATACACAAAGGTGGGGCCCCAGGCACTTGACCCCACTACATTTTGCACATGAGACCTCAATTGTTTATGGAGATACCAATTTTATCATTATACTTGGTTGCTACTTGTGTGTCATTGAAATTTACCATTAGTGTGCATTCCATTAGCAAAATATAATTATGCTATCCTGAAGAAATAGATTTATTTAAATATTCTAGTAGTAGTAAGAATCTGAATAAGACTTTTGAACCCAACCAGGACTGTATTACAGTCTTGCTGAACTGCAGAGTACAAGTTACACAAAAATGAACACAACAAGAAGCAGTATTTAAAAATGTGATTGGTATCTCTAACTTTGCTTGTGCCACATGTCTATCCATCTGGTCACAATTTGGAATAATGGCATTGCTCTTTGAATGATTGCGATGTGGATTGTGCTTCAGTGAGTGAATTTGAACTGTTGAATTCTGATGTTGGAACCTGCATTACATGTATATTTGAACACTGTGATCCAGCCTGGCAAAACTAGCTGTGATTTTACCCTTTATTGTGCCTGATTATTCAGTAATGCTGAGGGAAGCGATGAAAATTGTAAGATATCCACAATAAAATTAATAGATATTAGAAGGCAGGTTTTACTTCATGCATGAATAAATTTTCATATTATATTACTCCAGATTAATTTTTGGACATCTTATATCATCTTTACTGTTAAGTGAATATTTATTGCAGACCATACTGTTCCTTAAATTTTTACCCCTATCTCACCTAAAGTTTCTTTGATTTATTATTTTTATCATCATTGCAGTAAACATTGGCCACATGCTGAAACATTTTGTCATCATCATAGCATGACAGATTATTTTTATGTTGTGCATGAACTATGTCATGACAGTTTTCTATATAGTTAAATATATCTGAAGTAATCTTGTGGATATTTTAAATATTCTGTACAGTTGAATTGCCCAGGTGTGAAGAATTAATATGGGTTACAGTTTTGTTTTAGGGAAGCAAAATGATTCTTAAGATAATGATCATGTAGTACTGTAGCATCCAAAGACCTCTCAGAGCAGTGTCATTGTTTCATGAAACATTTGTAATGGTATTATCCAGTACTAAAAGAAGCAAGGGTTACTTTGATCTTATACAGTCAATAACTTTTGAGTGCAGTTGAGAGATATGAGCAGAAAACAAGAAATGGTAACCTGAGACAAAATACAATGATTTTTGTCAGTGTATCAGAGGCTTTCATTTCAGTACTAAGAGGCCATGTCCACAAATTTCCCTTATGTAATTATAGTTGTTTTATTCACTTTCTGGCATAGTGATCAAAGAAATATCAGAATTACAACTGAGCTGTGTATGAGGTAAGTTTCTAAAGTGGGAGTGTTGAGGTAACATTTTGAAATTGACAAGAATTTCTTCATTCCTTGTTTGACTTCCTTTATAAACACAATGATTAATTTTTATATTACAGACATTTTACTTTTACCACCAGAAACTGATGCCCAAATTGAAAATATAGAGCAGTGATCTGAAAGGCATTGTGCAATGAAGAACACAGTGGGGGTTCAGTCCCTTAATTACCATACAGATATTTTGTTAGATTTCAAAGAAAAATCAGGAGAGAGAATATTTTCATTATATTGGAAGTGTGTACATAATGCTGATGTAATAATGAACCAGTTAGCAAATTTAGCCATAGTCAAACATGTAATTGTTATCAATACATCATTTTCATATATACTGGTGCATGGTCTTCGTGTGGGGTAACACACAACCAAAGTAACCATGTTGTAGCAGAAAAAACAGGCACTTGAGTATAATTATACTGTGTCAAAAAATCTTAAGAGTGCATCATCATCATATAGTGATTTAAGATCATTACATCACCATTACAAAGCTACTAAGTTCTATTTACAACAGACAGTGGGAACCAAAATGACTGTACTGGAGATTACATTGAACACACAGGACTTTCTTATGTGAGGGTGGGTATTTGAGGCATGATATTCCCTCAGATATTTTAGACAGACAACATCTGATCCTTTAACAGTTGCTGACACTATTATTTTGTGAATGACAAATTAAGAAAAAGACTTATGAGTACCATAATTTCCAGAGTTTAAAGACATTTGCTAAAAAATGCTGTGGAAAGTTGTGTGCATTTTATAGGATGAAGGTACATACTGATGAATTGCATTTCTAAATATAAACAGTAAAAACTTTCTTCTTAAAATTCTCTTTTTATAATCGGGGTGCTCTTAAGAGTCTGAAAAATGAGGAAAATAAATGAGCTTAGAATAAAAGACAGAAGGATTACAAAAAATGTCAGAACTAATGTGAGGATTGAAGCTTAAGGGAAGCTAGATTATTCCAAATTAAAATAGGAGTAAACCACCGGTGAGTACTACATATTATATAATTTGAGAAAAGTGACTAAATTGCAGTGATTATATGAACCTGTCAGGTAACTGGAATTAGAGCATTCTGAGCGGTCGGTATAGTTTGCTTGCGGACTAAAACCACGGAGTTAATCATAATCTACTTAATGCGTATGTTATTCCGATTAGGTGAAAGGACTAATTTATCATTCCAGTTATTAAATCTGTTTGGTGTTAATGAAGTTATGAAGAATGAAATAATGTACTACTGAGCTGTTATAAAAAATTCTTATCATGAAGGTCTCTGGCAAGGTTAACCCCATATCTTAATGATGATACTTGGTAGCTATTGATAAGAAGAGATTAGAAAGTACTTTTGATGTTACTTGTTTGTGACACAGCAAAATTGTCTTGCACCAGCTGACAAAAAAATTAAATGCATTGATTTGTGGAAAGTGTAATTCACATGATGCAGTTATATATTCTGTGCATAGTTTTTACTAATATAGATATCAGCTACCTGAAAGTTCCTGACAATAACCTCTTACATTTTACACTATTGAACATACAAGGTCTGGCAATAAAGTCCCCTGACTGGTGTGAAAAAGGAAATAGAAGTAAAAAAAAATTGTTTTATTTCTATTAAAAGTAATCTCCACCTATCTGAATACATGTGTTGAATCATTTTAAAAAATATCCTGGAAACAGCAAAAGTCTCCCTAAAGGAACAGTGTTCAGTTCAGCTGTCACATTTTTGTAATGTCTTTCAGCATTCTGAAACCTTTCCTTTGAAGGAAATTCTGACCTTAGGAAAGAGAAAAATGCAATTAAGAAAATTGGGATTGTCTTGATGAAGTCTTGGTGTGATATGAGTCTCCATTGCTTTTGCTTGTCCGTGTGTGTGTGTGGGGGGGCAAACTTTGCACAGACCTTCCTCTTCCATATATTCATGGAAGACTTGACTAATCGTCTCCTTATTGATGTTTAATTTATTTGCCATCATTCTGAGAGTCAATCAATGATCTCTTGTCACCATTTTATAAACATTTGTGATTGCATCTGCATTTTGAGGGGTTGAAGGACATCGGCTTCTTGGATCATCCTGAAATCTTCACACCTGTCTTTAAATCATTTAAGTTGTTCAAATATATAGCTACAACTTAAGGCTTCATCACAATAGACAGTTTGCAACATTTCATAAGTTTCTGTTGCAGTTTTACCCAGTTCAAAACAAAATTTGGTATTCGCTTGTTCCATGGCTAAAAAAGTGACAGCAGTGAAAAAAACAACTCACTGAACTGCTACTCAAGAACTGTGAGTGAATGGACATGCTGCACTTTGCCAGCTCTTGGTAACTACGCTTAGTTTGCAGTAGTTCGTTTCACCACCTAATGTGAATGCTGTGACACCAGTCCAGGAACTTAACCTTTAAATGCTGGACTTTTGAAATGGTGGTAAGGTTAAGCTGGCTGAAGTTTATTTAAATGCCCATTGCTACTCTGTGTTTAAATATCTGTTCCTGTTATGGCGCTTAAACAGTTTTAAGCATTGTGTTTAAAAATGCTGTATCTAACACAATTTTTACGATAAATGGATGAAATTAACTTTGTTTGTATCAACAAAGAACATAGTGTCTCATATTATAACGGAAGATTTGAAAATTTATATACAATGAGTTATACTCTATTTTCAGTTGTTTTCTTTTAATTTTGATGCGTACTGCAAAAATGGTTTCCCAGTTCTTCACAGAGTTGTTCTGCATTATAAATTTCTGTTTGTAACACTTGACAAATTTTAGCAGTCCCTGGTGTCATAAAACAGATGGAAGCAATAAAATCATTTGGTTCTCTGCTGGAAAACCTTGCATCTTTGTTACACTGTTCAGATTTTTTAATCTTCTGACTAAAGGACGGAAGAATGAAAGCATGGCTATTCAAGAAAAAGCTAGAGGGAACAATTTGACGGTCCCTTTTTCATTGCCAAGACCTTCCATTATAGCTGCAAGAGATTATTGCCCTTTCTGTGGTCGTGAACAGACAGTTGCATCATGGCTGAGATACAGAGTGTGATCTGTTTTATGTGTGTTCATAGTGAAATCAAATACTGTAGTGTCATTTCAACCTATATATACATCAAGCAGATAACAAAAAAGGTATGTATATTGAATTTTACTATATATTTTTAACACATTAATCTTCAGAATCTGCAATAAAAGTACTGGCTCATGGATGAGTTTGGGCATAACTCATATGTATACTCTTTTTTGCTGTTCACCTAGGTATCATTTTAATTCCTCTATTAGGGTTTTACTCAAGTCTGTCTGGTAATTACTACATTTAAAAATAAATAGTTAGGACTGTGCATGTGCTTCCACGAGTTTAAATGCCCAACTGGCCAAAACAGGGTACTCTGGCCATGACGACCATACTCATCAATGGCCCAATCGGGGCACTTTGGACATTAAAGGTTAAGTGCCACACCTTGCTTTATAAAAGATTTCATATTAGTTATTGCTGGCACAGGCAACAGGTTACCCGAAGACAGGAACTCTCCTTATTCCACATATAATACATGATGTGAAATCAACAACACTCAAATTCATATAGTTTAGTATCCACCATGAACTATTTTTAGTAGCAGTGAAGTATAATCTTGGTTTATGATGATCCACCATGAACTATTTTTAGTAGCAGTGAAGTATAATCTTGGTTTATGATGATCCACCATGAACTATTTTTAGTAGCAGTGAAGTATAATCTTGGTTTATGATGATCCACCATGAACTATTTTTAGTAGCAGTGAAGTATAATCTTGGTTTATGATGAGTGACAGAATTACTGAAAAATAACTCGCCTAGTTTTCAAGTTTAATAAATCAGTTAATTTATATAATCATGGGGTTTGCTGTGAAATATTCAGGAACTAAAAGTCTTTGTTCATTGCCTGCTGTGCATTTACTCTCAACTTTCTGTGGCAGTAAAATTGCTTGTCTAAAGCAGTCAGTATGATGTCCATTCTCCTTTGAAATGTCCTAGTGGTTTGCCATATTCTGGAATCTCTTTGCTGCAAATATACTGGTTTCCACTCTGTTAGTGGAACTTTTGTTACCTCTACACTTGGTCGTTGACTTATGATTGACTTCCATTCTGACTAACAGGTCGTGAGTCGATCTGGTCGTATGTCAGCCATATATTTATTAACAGTAATTTTTAACCATCCTAATCTTTTTATCATCTTTATAATTTATATTTAAAAAATTTACATTTTAATTATCTTTTATTTTTCATTTTTTTTGTGGTCGTAAGTCAACCAAGTGCATTGTTTTGTAAATGTTAAAAGCCAGTAGTTTTCATAAGAGTATGGAAGAGCTGGGTGTTGTAACATTCAATTTTTATTGCCCATGTTTGTTGGAGTGTTCTTAGTATGCTCTCACTTCTTTAAAATACCATTATTCTGCAGTTTGCTTTTGTGATGGCTTCCCTATGGCACTGCATGTTATGTCCTTTTAACATGTTCACTGATCAAATGTTCTGCATCACTTACCTTTTTATTTTCTGTCCAGTAGCTACTATGTAATATTTTATTGAAAGCACGCACTAATAATCTAAGAAGATGGCATGTGCAAGCACAACTTGAGTGAAACTACTGTATTATCCCAAGCTGTAATCAAATATTTACAATATTTAGGGTACCAAGTTCTGAACCTCCTGCTGAAAATAAAATTTTTGAGAGCCTCATTTATATTCATTACCATATTTATGCATGAAATTAATACATAATTTCCGTTATCTACAGTATGCCTTACAAACTTCAACCTACAGTCATGTTTATCAATCTCATATGGCAAGGCAGAAGGATTTACTGTGCAAATGACATCTTCTGAGATGCTTTATGTGAAGCCAAAACACAAGAAACATGCGAGATATATTGAAACAGAAAATATTCAGGACAACACATTATGATAACAGTCTTCTTGGATATGACACCGTATACTTTGGTACATACCAATATTTATACACAGGTCACATTGTTCAGTAACAACACACAGACTTACAATATAAACATAGCAGTTCCTGATAATCTTTCATTTATTTATGCTATGTGCTTGATGTATCAGACATTGTACATTTTTTATATTTACCCATCTAATGCCAAATTCACATATACTGGGTACAGCCCATTCTTGTTAGAGATCTCTATACAATAGACACTGCCCATAGATAAGTCATTCAATGTACAACATGTATTACTTCTTACACGTTTTTACCTTTTTGTTGCCTTTGAGCCTCTTTCTGACTCCTTGTGAGTCTGCATTATCATCATCATCTTCTCCACCTCCTTTTTTTCGTTTCCCTTTTCCAAATGTTCTTGCTTCTATGTCTTTCATCTCCTGCACATCAGAAATTAAACAATGAGATTACAAAGCAAAAAACTGAAAATATACCTGAATGTGAGAAACAAAGGTACACAATTTATCACTGAGTTTCCTTAATTTACAGGGAATAAACTGATACTAAAAACAATTTTTGTATTCCATCTTCTCTTCAACATACTATTTAGGAAATGAAAAATGTTTGAGAGTGGCTGAAAGAATTACTTCAGGATTTGAACCTGTGTCTCTTTTCTGTGACTCTTTTGTCACTTTCTAGGTACCAACCCAAGGCTTTCTGGTGGCATACTGTTTTTAGAGCATAATTTTATTTGAAAGTTTCTTGTACAGGGGGATGGACAGATCAATAGACACTTGTGAAATAAAATTATTTACAATTGTTCATGTCTCAACACAACAACCATCAAAATTCCCACACACTTCACTGTGCTATAATGGGTTTCTTGGTCTAATGGTATTACATCATGCTATATATTTCGGCTTCTAAGGCCATCATCAGGCAGTACAATTTAACAAACATTTTTAAATTATTGAATTGCGCTCTATATATGGTCTCAAATAATTTAAAGGCTTATTATTATATACATATCTGGTATCCTACTTAGTTATTATATTCAATAATGTATTTGAGATTAGTTTAAGTGACATATCAATACAAGTCATTTTTATAAGGGGAAAAATCTCCCACTTTAGGCTCACCATTTTAGCAACTCGCTGGGCTTCGGAAACTCTCTCTTGCAGTACCATCACTTCCTCTTCCTCAGTCTTGTACAAAGGCAGCTGTTTTCCTATAAGATGCTCTATCCTCTGATAAAGTTCGACGTCATACTGTGAAAGTATAAAAAACCTATGAGAGATTTGAGTAAAGCTGGGCTAAAACAGATTTCTTCTTTCATGAGCAGGAACTGAGCTATTTTAAGATAATATTTTTATTCACATAACAGGTACTTTTATGCCAGTGGTTTGGTATGAAAATAAGGGTCTAGCCACCATGCAAGAAATATTGGTTTGGGGTGCAAGACACCTAAATGCATAATGGCCATTTTGTACCGTGTGCAAGCAAGCACATAATTCTTTCACTATCTTACACACAGCAGGGGGATTATGTATTATGTACACCATACCTGTATGTAAACTGTGAACATCACTTTCATATCAGCATATGACTAGTGGAATGATAGTCATATAAGTACATATTTGCTGAAGTGCTGACTTTATGTAAGTAGTTGTCTTATTTTTCTAGAGGCTTTGGGAGGAAAGAAGACCATGTTTCTTTGTATGTACGCAATAAAATGAGCTTTAAGAAGGTAAAACTTGACCTGTCCTTTGTCAAATGTCATACTATGAACACATATAAAGAATTTGAGATTTAGCTCCATACATCCTTAACACTGGCACTGGATGGAAATGAGTGTCAGATTCATGTCCTGGCTACTTTAATCCAGGAAAGGAGCTGCCAGCACCCACTGGATAATAACTAGTTGGGCCCTACAGTCAATACAGATATGGTGGAAAAAGGAACAATCTCTGCCTGTGCTGGGAAACAAACCTGGGTTCTCCAGTTGTCCAGTCTGTAACATTGTTACTATACTCAGTGAAGTAACCAGGCTCTTTCAGTTTTAAAAACATTGAAATAAATCTTTGTTGAATGCAAGAATGTTAAACTTGGTAACTGTATGTGTAAGAATTAATTTAATAAGCTGGCTGGATAAATGACCATAATTAATCTTTTCTGGGGTATGTGACAGTTTTGTTCTCATGGTGGTGACTGACTTGTGGAATTTGAATTTGACACCATGCAATCTGATTAATAAGTACCAGTGTTTCGGAGGAATGTGCTGCCTTCCATCTTCAAATAAAAAAGTAAGCCACACATAGAAATAAGTGGTGCTGATATTGGAACAGAAGAGTAAGCCAAGCATCAAAAAGTGATTCTAAAATTGGAACCACTTTTCCTATGATCAGCTTACTCTTCTACCCTAAAGATGGAAGCAGGTTTTTCTCAGACATTCTGGTACCTTGTTACCATACTGCAGGGCATCACATCCCAAAATACATAGCTTCACTTTCTGGGTCCTTCTGGTAGCAGTAATATGTGCTGTTACACATTCTGTAACTTAGGGTATAAAATTTGTGGATTTGGAAGCTACACTCAAGGAAGAACTTGTATCAGTTTCGAAAATGTAACATCAATGCACGCCAGTAATTTAGTGATAAGTCTGGCAGTCCAGACAGAGTTTAATTACTCCTGACTGATCAGTGCAACTGACAGTAACTTCTTCTGTAAGAGCTTTTCAGAACAAATTTAATTAATTCTTTTTAAGGAATGGGATTGTAGAGCACAAATTAATATGGTATACCCATGTTGTGTTCTATGCATAAGATTGTTCTTCATTTCTTTATTCAAGGATATGGAAGTAAGTGGTCATAGCCAATTTGTTAGCTACTGTTTTATTCCAGTGTTTGTCTGAATAGACTAAGAAAATCAGCCAAGTTCTCCAGCAAAGAAAGCGAATCCTTAGTAAAAATAAGAATGTGACATCCAAAATACAAAGGCAGAGTGCTAACGTCCAGAGTATGATTGCTGATCTATGCAGATAGAATGCCTAAAAATGTAATAAGGCAAAGATTGCAATGGAAGGCATCCTGAGATACAAAAGCACAAAAAGGTGTGTAATTATCAGATAGAAAGATCAGCATTTGCCTCTTATAAGAATATAACAGAAAAACAAACATCAGTAAGTATGGCATATACCTGAGTCACAAATGTGATTGATTTACCAGCTCTACCAGCCCTAGCTGTCCTGCCAACTCGATGGATGTAATCTTTGCTATGTGTTGGAATGTCAAAGTTGATAACAACATCAACATGAGGTATGTCCAAACCCCTGCAACAAGCAAGCAGAACAGCAATTGGATTTGAAAACATGCAATCATCAGCACATAGGAACATGATGCTTATATCAATTTCATCTCTTAAGAATTGTGTATAGCTATTTATTAAAACTGAAACTCATAGCTCTGTTTGGTAACAGTTCCTGAATCAGATGTTTAAAAAATTCCGAGAATTAATATTTCTTGCTGAATTAATATATCTGTGTGACTGTTCATTACTCTAAGGGCTTTATTTTAAATTCAGGTTGAAATTTAGAGGAACAGTAATTTCACCCCCCCCCAAAAAAAAAATCGGCTTCCAAAAGTATGAAGAATACACTTAGGCCAGAATGGATTGTTGTCAGCATAACACTTCCAGGCTTGGCCACTTAGAGAAGACTAGGACTTCTTGACTCCTCAGCTAATGAAGGATAGGTTTTATGAAGACTAGAACATGTACTGATAAATTCCTTAAATACCACATGAAAATTTTGTTAGGAGATTTCAATGCCAAAGTAGGTATGGAAGACATTTTCAAACCAATGATTGGGAACGAGAGTTTGCACGCAATTAGTAATGATATGGAGTTAGAGTGGGGGCACACGGTAGATTAGCTGGTTGAGGGGCTATGTTACAAGCTGGGAGGTCGCAGGTTCAAGTCCTGATGAGGTCACTGGATTTTTTCAGTTGACCTAATCCTTCCAGCTGCACTAGGCCCTGGGGTTTACTCAGCCTCTAACAGAAATGAGTACCAGGAATTAATTAAATAATTTTCCTGGCGAGTAAAGCGCGGCCAGCGCATAAGGCTGACAACCTTACTGCCATCTTTGAGTTGATAGTCTAGATAGTGTGGGACCCTCAACGTCTGACAACCCTATGGGCCTTCACGGCCTGGTACAGGGATAGACTTACTTTACTCTTATGGAGTTAGAGTTGTAAACTTTGCCACATCTAAAAATCTTATTGTCAAAAGTACAATGTTCCCACATCTCCTGATGGAAAGACACACAACCAAACTGACCATATTTTGATAGACAGGAAAGAGCATTCAAGTATACTTGATATCCAATCTTTGAGGGCAACAGATTGTGATCCTGACCACTATCTGGTAGTGGCAAAAGTCGGGAAGAGACTGGCAGTGAACAAACAAACAATGCACAGGGTTCATACAAAGAGACTGAACTTCAAATAAGTTCACAGCATTGGAAATCTTAAGACACTGAGGTGGATATTAATAGAGCTTGGGAAACTATTAGAGAGAATATAAAAATTTCAGCCAAAGAGAGGTTATTATAAACTGAAGAAGCATAAACCATTGTTCAATGAAGGATGCTCAAAATTATTACATCAAAGTAAACAAGTCAAACTGAAGTGGTTACAGGAGCCAAGAGAAATAAACAGGGGTAATCTGAACAATGTAAGACATATTTCACCTGAAAGGCAGAATTGATGAGCTTGCAACAAACAGTAAGAACAAGAACATTAGAGACCTGTATAGAGGAATAAATGACTTTAAGAGGGGTTACCTACATAGAAGTAACTTAGTGAAGGATAAAAATGGTGACCTGCTTGCAGATTCCCGCAACATTTTGAATAGGTGGAGGAACTACTTCACTCAGTTATTGAATGTACATAGGATCAGTGATGTTAGGCAGACAGAAATACATACAGCTGAGTCATTAGTACCTGATCCTAGCCCTTTTGAGGTAGAAATTGCTATTGCAAATTTGAGAAGGTATAAATTGCCAGGCAGTGATCAAATTCTGACAGAAATGATCCAAGCAAGAGGTGAAATGTCATTTTCTAAGATCCATAAGCTAATTAGTTCTGCTTGGAATAAGGAAAAATTGCCTGATCAATGTAAAGGGTCTATTACTGTACCAGTTCACAAAAAGGGTGATAAAATTGACTGTAGAAATTATCGTGGGATATCACTGCTGTCAACTTCATACAAAATTTTATCCAATATTTTCAAGGTTAATCCATATATAGATGAAATTATTGGGGATCATCAGTGTTGGTTTTGATGTAACAGACAGACTAATGATCAGATCTTTAGCATTCATCAGATACTGGAGAAAACTGAGAATACAATGGAAGTGTACATCAGTTATTGGTATACTTAAAGAAGGCCTATGATTCAGTTAGGAAGGAAGTATTGTACAATATTCTGAATAGAGTTCAGGGTATCCATGAAACTATTTAGGCTGATTAAAATAATGTTTAAGCAAAATGTATAGTAAAGTCCATATAGTTAAATAATTGTCTGATAATTTTCATATCCAGAATGGTCTAAAACAATGAGATGCTTTATCGCCACTGCTTTTCAACTTTGCTTTAGACTATGTCATTAGGAAGGTCCAGGAGAACCATGTGGAACTGAAATTAAATGGGACACATCAGCTGTTGGTGTATGCTGATGATGTGAATCTCCTGGGTAATAAAGATACCATACATAAAAACACACACTTTAATTGGCACTAGTAAGGGCACAGCCCTTTTGGGGCCATAGCTTTCCTTAGTAGATTCTGCTAGATTTAATCATTCCTGGGAATTAGACCATCCAGTTTTCACTTCTCTCGATTTCACAATAATTTTTTACGGAGCAAGGTCATCAGCCTTGTGCCAAGCCCCCAACCTGGAAAATCAGGTCTCTCTATTTATGTCCCCCAGTGACACCCCCAGGCACTGGTTTCCCCTTTCGTCACCTTAAATGACTTGAAGGGCTATGGTGGAGGTATTCTAACCTGCCCCCATATGAAGAGTCTCATTCTGTACTGTGACATTATGCGTTACTCAAAGCAAACTGAACAGAGATGCATTTACTAGAACATGGATTCTTAGGTACAATACACATCAACAACAGAGCTTTCATCCAAAGTACAAACCTATTTCTTATTCATTATAGAGGGAGCACGTGCACCTCTTCATTAAGAAGCTTCACAGTTTGCATAAAATATCGTCCATTGTCCTTTGTTCATATTTCTGCAGATTCACAATCTACTAAGTGTTCTAATATTTTTGAACTGTCACACAAGCACATCTTCATGCATGGAACATGTGCACACAAACATAAAATGATTTATGGCTTCAGATTTATATCGGTGCAGCTCACCTACTAGCTACATCAGTGGAGATAAGAATAGATCTATCCTTTGCTTTGAACTTTGTGAGTGCTCCTAGGCGTTTGTTCTGTGACATTTGACCATGGAGAGGAACAGCTGTGAAGCCCAAGCTGCGCAGCATTAATGCTGTTCTGACCGTGTTGCTGCAAGTTGAGCAGAAGATCATAAAGGAATTTCCAGCCATCTCATTCAAAATGTGAACCAAATATACATCCTGAAAAAATTGACATAATTTTAAACAATCAATAATGACTTCAACACATATTTTACCCATTCCACATGCAGTTTAGAGATAGCTACTAACTGAAAGTAAGTCTGATATCCTGTGTAATGAACTCTTTTTCTACATTAGGTTCAAAGTATATAATAAATAACAAAGGCTGTTATTTGACAATTTCATGGGTCCTCAGAATTATTTACCATGGGCAGTTTAATCTGTACAATTGAACTCTGGATAAGAATATGAAAGTCTGTGAATAATTATGGTACTACCACAACTTTCTTACCTTAAACTTGAGTGGAATAAAGATGTAATACTGTTGCAGTTTTTCAACTGTCTGATACTTTGTGGAAACTTCCACTTTAACTGGATTTTTCAATGAAGCCCTCTGCAATTTCTGTACTTTTTTAGTCATCGTTGCAGAGAACAGGAAAGTCCGACGTTCCCGCGGAATTACTTTCAGTATCTTATCTACTTCTACTTCAAAGTCCATGTTCAGAATGCGGTCTGCTTCATCCATAACCTTGAAAATGACAAGGGAATCTAACAAGCTGTACTTTAGATGAGCTTAAAACAGAGAAGCAATGGTTTACATACAAAGGTATAAAATGAGAAAATATGAAACTCCTCTTTACTTCACTTAATTACTGTTGTCACTCATCACTTCATCACATAAAATTTTGAAGCCTGAAAAAGATTTCACAGAACGGATAAGGGCTAATAAATATTACATGTAGAGGGCAGAGCATATACCTTAATATCTGGATAAAAACATTAAAAGACCCCAGCTTTAACTTCATTTATTTCAAACATTACTAATGTGTATAAATTGTACCAGAAATTTGAGAGCACGAAGATTGAATCCTTTTGTGTTTTCCAAATGATCCACTAGTCGACCTGGTGTAGCAATTAGAATATGAGGCTTCTTGGCAAGTGTTAATGCCTGTGACATCATATCCATCCCTCCAACAATTACAGCACATTTCACACCAATACTTGATCCTGAAAAATGTGTTAAATAATGTACAAATATGTATTACCTAATGTAATTTATAACTGATAATCCTAATTCCTTTGAATTGAATTGAATTGAATTGAATTTATTTACATTCTATAAATCCTAAGCAGGTTAGTACCTTTGGATACAGAACAAGTCAAAAGGTTACATACATAAGTATGGGCAATTTTAGCTTAAAAATTAATATAACTTAATTTTACATCATTCTCTATTTACATTGAAGTATTCATCTAAAGAGTAGAAGGAATGAGCATGCAGATAATTCTTTAACTCTGATTTAAACTTTTTAGTATCATTGCCCAAGTTTTTAATACTTTGTGGCAGATTGTTGAACACTTTTATGCCAGTAAAGTAGACTCCTTTTTGATATACTGATAAAGTTGATGAGGGTAGGTGGAAGTTATATTTTTGTCTAGTATTCATGTTATAGACATCAGAATTTAATTTGAATTTATCTTTGTTGTAAACAACAAATAAGAGAAGCGATAATATGTATTGCGATTGAAGAGGTAGAATTTTTAATTTCTTAAATAATTCTCTACATGAATCTCTACTTCTACATCCTGTAATGATTCTAATTATATTCTTTTGTATTTTAAAAATTATTACACTATGTGAAGAGTTGACATTATTGACCCCCAGTAAGTACAGACCACAAGCTTCTTTATGGGCAAGCTAATCTATTGAGTGGAGAACAGAGAATAGCACACAAAACATAAAACCATCCCTGTCATTTCATGACATGACCAACAGATGGTCAAGAAACAAAAATCAACTTACAACTTACAAAATTGGATATATTGTTATTGTTATTGTTGTTGTTGTTGTTATTGTTATTATTATTATTATTATTATTATTAAAGATATGTTTAAGAACAGGTACAAATATATCAGTATAACCCTTAATAATGAATTCAGGGATGTCATCGACTCCAACAGATTTAGATGGAGTGCCTGAAATCATCTAATTCCTTACAATCACTTACACTCTGTCAGATACATTTTCTAGATTAGAACAGCTGTTAAAATGAGAACAATGAATTTTTTTTATTATTATTATTATTATTAACACTACTTCCCATTTGTCTCAGCTTCAGTTATGTCAACTTCAATATAAAACAACTTCAGTAGGATTAAGGATTTATATAAACTGAATGAAAGGGGACAAAATTAAATTATTCTTCACCTTCAGGACCTAGGTGTGCTTGAGAAAAAACATACAGTACTATATGCCCACTTTGAGATGACATGGAGTTTGTAGTTATGCTCTGATGGGAGTGATGGACGGCAACAGAGGTGACATATACAAAGGAAGATGATATGGTGTGTGTGTGTGTGTGTGTGTGTATATATATATATATATATATAGTTTTCTGAGAAAAGAGAACACAATAATAGACGTTAAAGTGATTATACATATCTTACCTAGTGCTTCAAATTATTCTGAAATTTGGAATGCTAATTCCCTAGTTGGAGTCAGAATTAAAGCAAAGTAACGCTGAGGATTCTCCAATAATGCCTGTAATATTGGAAGTGCAAATGCTCCTGTCTTTCCAGATCCAGTTTCTGCCAGACCTATTACATCTTTGCCTGAAAAAAAGAAAGTATCATTTACATGATTACAAGAAAAGTGTGATGATTAAAGTTAATTCTGATGTATTAACAGCAACAACAGCAAAAGGCCAAGCCATAGCTCAAGTGGTTAGTCGCTGGCTTCCCACCGTGATGACCTGGGTTCGAAAGCAGGTCTGGTCATGTGGGATTTGAGGTGGACAAAGTGGTGCGGGGGCAGGTTGTCTCCAAGTACTTCGGTTTCCCCTGCCAATCTTCATTCCACCAACTGCTCCACAATCACCATTATCTATTACGTGGGGCAGGTACAATAGGCCAGAAGTGGCCACAGTACCAAATGGACTTAGTCCCACCCTACTAAAAAAATAACAGTAAAATCTGAGGGGTTTAACATAAGACGAAAATATATACCTGCCTCTGCTACAATTTCAAAGAGCACAATACTGTACCTTGTAAGGCAATTGGAATTGCCTCCTTTTGGATTTTTGAAGGTGACTTCCATTTTAACTGTTCACAAGCTTCACATAAAACGTCTACGACTCCCTTTGGAAGAGAAATAATACGGTTAACACACTGAAAATAACCTTATACGTAGCATGAATGAGCCTCATAACCTCTACGAACCTTTTGTGCGCGCATTACATTTACATTAAATCCGATAAACAATTGTTACAAATAATGCATAAAATAGATGTATCCTACTTACTATATCTCGAAATGAAACATCTTTTCCTTCGTCTGCAGCTGATATTTCAGCTTCGTTTATCTCCGTCCTTTGACCATTTTCAATTTCGGACTCCATGACACCTTCGGACAAACCGTAAGCACCTTCGTTCTCTGGCCGACACTAGCACTGTCGAG
This sequence comes from Cryptotermes secundus, assembly GCF_002891405.2. Taxonomy (NCBI): domain Eukaryota; kingdom Metazoa; phylum Arthropoda; class Insecta; order Blattodea; family Kalotermitidae; genus Cryptotermes; species Cryptotermes secundus. The sequence continues at coordinate 232,964 of NW_019735481.1, read as the reverse complement.
TATTCACCTGAATGTCCTTGACGTTAAAACATTACTTATTCGCGTTTACATGAAATACGTATTTAATCAGTACAGTTTTCCCCCACACTCACAATGCTCACAATGCTGTCTCGATAGGTCTACTTTACATTTAAAGAAATTGAAAGAACTTTTATCAGAGATTTAAGACTTTGAAGCAGTTTAGTTATTAAATATTACGTTCATAAATGCAGTTCCTGTAGGTCACGGTAGCCGAGAGGTCTAAGGCAAGCACTGAGGACGAAGAGGAAAGCCCTGTTCACGATGACAACGAAAAATATTCAGAAAGTTATTTTGCGTTGAGGAGAGAACAGCAACAGCTGCGATTCCAAGAACGCGGGGTGCATATCATGCGGCCTATAATGGAAGAAGGTGAGGATGTGGAGGAAGAAGAGGAAGAAGTTGAAGACGAACAAGAAGATGACGCCAAGTTGCATGATCAGCTGAATTCATTGAGGACAGAGGAGGACGAAGAGGAAAGCCCTGTTCACGATGACAACGAAAAATATTCAGAAAGTTATTTTGCGTTGAGGAGAGAACAGCAACAGCTGCGATTCCAAGAACGCGGGGTGCATATCATGCGGCCTATAATGGAAGAAGGTGAGGATGTGGAGGAAGAAGAGGAAGAAGTTGAAGACGAACAAGAAGATGACGCCAAGTTGCATGATCAGCTGAATTCATTGAGGACAGAGGAGGACGAAGAGGAAAGCCCTGTTCACGATGACAACGAAAAATATTCAGAAAGTTATTTTGCGTTGAGGAGAGAACAGCAACAGCTGCGATTCCAAGAACGCGGGGTGCATATCATGCGGCCTATAATGGAAGAAGGTGAGGATGAGGAGGAAGAAGACGAAAAAGAAGATGAAGCCAAGTTGCATGATCAGCTGAATTCATTGAGGACAGAGGAGGACGAAGAGGAAAGCCCTGTTCACGATGACAACGATAAATATTCAGAAAGTTATTTTACGTTGAGGGGGGAACAGCAACAGCTGCGATCCCAAGAACGTGGGGTGCATATCATGAGGCCTATAATGGAAGAAGGTGAGGATGAGGAGGACGAAGATGAAGTTAAAGACGAACACGAAGATGATGCCAAGTTGCATGATCAGCTGAATTCAGTGAGGAGAGTGGAGGTGGAAGAGGAACAACCACCTCACTTTCAGAATGAGGGGGATTCATCGAGGAATTTGAAGGTGAGGGCGAATGACCACTCCCTTACATTCCAACAGACAGAAATGCCGATAATAATGGAAGACGAACAAGATGCACATCCTCAGGATGAGGTGGATCCTATGAAGATTAAGGCGGACAGCTTGCCTTTGACTATTACGAAAGAGATAGTAGGCCATCAGGCAACCATGGAGTCTCCTGTCGAGATGAGGGGAAGACGGGAAAACCTAATTGCAGCTTCGAAACCTACAGTCGAAAAGAAGAAGGAACTTCCAGTGAAGAAGACGGGGTTGGGTTTGGTGCAACCTCCAAATCTCAAGGCAAGGACAGCCAAGGCCGTGTCTCAGAGCAGCCCACACAACAGGCCTGGACGGAGTAATGTGAAGATATATAGCAAGAAGATGGACTATAGCAAGGTAAAGGCCAAGGTTGACACCTGGCGGAAGTAGCCGGCGACAGAATTAAAGGGCACTGCAAACCCGCCTGGCACGGAGCGTGACTAGCTGTGATTCTGTAGTCAAATCAAGACCGAATGAAAGCCATCTTGTACCGTACCGAGGTGGTATCAGCAGGCCAGTTAGTGTGGAGTTAGTTAGAGGACTGCTACCGTTCAGTCATTGTGACCTGTTGCTATGTGAAGCTGGTAGCTCAGGCCGTGAACCGATTGGGAACCTCCACGGTTTGTATAACAACACGGCGTGCCTCGAACATACGACACTAAAGGATCCTGTTCTCCAAACAACAGAACCAGAAGGTAGCAGAGAAAAATAAAAGGACACAAAACAATTTGTTTTAAAAACTTTAACAAAATCTTCTTAAATATATTAATTGTAATTTATAAATATTTGAACGTATTATTATTATTTGTTAAAACACTTGATTTTGTAATCATTGTATTATAACATTTTGTGTTTATAATAATATTCAGAAAATATATTGTAACAGTGCTTTCTGATTGTACTGATATCCTTCTAGCACTAGCCACTCAGTTCGGTAAAGCGATTAAACCCGTCTAAATGAAGCAAGCAGTTGGAAGCAGTAGGTTTCTTCAAAATGGTGGTTCCTATCTAGGAAATTACACGGCGTCACATTCCAGAAAAACGTAATCTGAAGCTGATATATTACGAGTACCATCTTCTGGAATTTAGCGCTGTGTAGTTCGGTTTAATCCTATTGATGTTTGTTACGAATTGGTTGCTACGGGGGTGGGGGATCCTAATGAGCCGGGTAGGCCATTACTGCCCTTCTCAGTTTACACATAATACAGTTGCGTTTATTGCTGGTATAATATAAATAAAATACAGTGGACCTAGTGGAAGGTCCTCACTACCCCCGTCCACTCCGGAGGGGCCCAAACTCCGTTCCGCCGTATCCTTTTGATTTGGTGGAAGTTAATTTGGCAAGGTAGGGGCCTCTCCCTACCTGAGTGGGGTCAGACAGCTCGGTAAGCCCGTATTCCGTTACTTACCGCCCTTTTGGCCCAAGTTCGAAACCCCCCCCCCTTTCTTTCCTCCAAGGTAGGGCCCTTCGGGGCCGGCCGACTGCTCCTGCGGTTCCTTGTACTCCGGCGTCGTGCCTCCCCTACCTCCCTCTCCAATGTCTCGTTACCCACTGCCTCCTCTGGCTACCGCAACCCGTCCCATCCTGCTAGCCCCCCACTTTCCACAGGCGGTAGGGGGTGGGCCGCGGATACAGGGCTGCCTAGCGTCTCCCAAGGCAGTGTTGCCAGATCCCCGAGGCTTTCTCAACGAAGTTTCGGCCGGAGCGTCGGGCCCGTAACATGTTTCGGAGGAACGTGCTGCTTCAGTTCTTGAAGTTGATGAGTAAGTGAAACAATGGATCTTCATGATGCTAGCCCGCGATATCTGATCTCACTCAGTATCACTGAACATTATTGACAAGTGTGCATCTGGAGCGATTTTACATTCAAGTAACTCGACATGTTTTTTAACATGATACGAGAATATGAAAGTGAAGCCGGTAACCATTTTACCGTAGGGCCGCGCCAGAGCTCAAGCGGTTATTAGCTGGCTTCCCACCGTGGGGGCCCGGGTTCGATCCCGGGTCTGGTCACGTGAGATTTGTGGTGGACATAGTGGCGCTGGGGCAGGTTTTCGCCGAGTACTTCGGTTTCCCCTGCTAATCTTCATTCCACCAATTGCTCCAGAATCACCCTCACCTATCATCTGGGGCTGGTACAATAGGCCAGAAGTGGCCGCAGAACGAGGGACTTGGTCCCACCACACTAGCAATAAAAAGAAGAAAAAAACATTTTACCGTAGTGCGTCACCACTACTTCATGTCTTGAGTTCGATACCCGCCCCTAACGCTGACTACCATTATTTAATCTGATATTGACCACTGAAGAGATGCATTTTACTTCGTACATCATCATATACGGGGGCATGCGGTAGTGCAGTTGGTTGAAGCAGTGTGCTACAAGCTGGTAGGTCACAGTTTCAGATCCCAATGTCATTGGATTTTTCAACTGACCTAATACTTCCAGCCGCACTATGGCCCTGAGGTTGACTCAGCCTCTTAACAGAAATGAGTACCAGAAATTTTCCTGGGGGTTAAAGGCTGCAGACACATAAGGCTGACAATCTCAACGCCAGGCATTGCACCAGCAGGAGACTATACAGTTTTCTATGGAAAGAGGAATGACAATCAGGAATTAGGTACAGGTTTTTTCGCACATAACAGAATCGTATAAGCAGTTAAGAGGGTAGAATTCATTAGTGATAGGATATCATATATAAAACTAAAAGGTCACTGGTGTGATATCATTGTTACGAATGTTCATGCCCCAACAGAAGATAAAATTTATGATATAAAGGATATATTCTATGAAGAACTAGCACATGTATTTGATAAATTCCCGTAGTACCCTATGACATACCCATACAGCTCTGGAACCAACTACCTGCAGATGCTTTAGGTACTCTGTCTTGTAAACCAAGCAATTTTAGGCAAAGGGTTAGGAAAGTGATAAATGAGGTGAAGTGAAGTTGGGGTGGAAATAATTAAAAAGAAAAAAAAAATTGCAGTGAAGTGAAGTGAATGACATTACGCATCCATGACTGTTGGTTTCCTTTTGTTTGTGTTTTGGGTGTTGTATTTTTTTCTCTCTCTCTGTAATTGTTGCTGTATTTGTTGCAGTGGTTTGTCTTTCTCTGTAATTGTTGTAGTTGTTANTTCACTGTGGTAGGATGTCCTTATTGTTGTGTTTTGTGTGTTGTGTTTTGTTTGAACGTGTTGTCACGTAGTGTAATGTGTGTTACTTGTCTGTTGTGTCCTATTGTGTACTACTGCCACCGGGCTAAACCCAATTGCAGTATAATAAATAATATATATATATCATATAAAATTTTGTTAGGAGATTTCAATGCCAAATTAGGGAGGGAAGACATTTTCAAACCAACAATTGGGAATGAGAGTTTGCAAGAAATTAGTAATGATTAGGGACTGGATTTATATGCCCTAATAATCCCTTAAATATATGCATTTATGCATGAAATACTTCCAAAATATGCACATAAAAACATACACCAAATATTAAAATTGATTTTACATTATTTTAAGACCAAAAAATCAATACTTAAGATCATTTTATGAATGATTCACCTGTAACAAAAAGCTATACTTAAATGCAAACCATGCAACAAAGCCAACATATTTCATTACAAATGTAGAAAACCAATGGTACTCACATTTAGCTCTCCGAATTTTCAACTTCTCTTCTGTTGCAGTTCAAAATTACTAAATGTTTTAGGTTCTCCATAGTTAGTCACCTCCTATTGTTTCGTAAGCTGTCCTTATAGCGGGAAAAACTTCTTTCCACTTCACAGGAACTTAGGGGCACATGTAAAAAGCCGCTATTTGCTCCACGTTTAGTGATTTTTTACTTGGCTGTTCAGTACGTTTACCTGCTAAAATTTCTTCTCTTTCACAAATATGTTCATATCCTGGATTTTTTTTAAAAAATGATGTGTACTTTTTCCTTTACTACTTCACCAACCCTTCCAGGAACAGAATTCAATCTGGAAACAGTTATTTTGAACACACTTAACGACTGATACAAAGTAGTATTGTTATTGCTTGACTCCAGTGAGGAAATGGCAGATGGAAGATGAGAGAAGTGAGCATATAATAGGAAAGATTAGTTTCTAAATCTGCGTTTTTTAGTACATCTTGGGCAATTTGAATTGATGCTGCACTTTTGGGATCAGATGTATTCACGACATTCCTGTTTCTAAATGTTTGGTATAATAATTAGCTGTACACAGCCACATGCCCCAGTGCGTTAAAATTGCTTTTGGCAGAAGTGGAACTCTCGGTGCTACTGCTGTAAAGGTTTCTTTTCTGTATGGCTCTTTAACAAATACCTTCTTCACAGAAGAAACCAACTTGTCAACAAGCGGAACATTTGCACGAATTGTTTCTGCAACACAGTGCAACCCATGGGCAAGGCAAGTCAAATGTGTCATATTTGGAAATATAACTTTAAGAGCAATACCGGCTTTGATCACATAACTTGCGACATCAGTCACAGAGAGCAATACGCGCTCATACTGAATGCCATTTGGCCATAGTAAATTCATGGAATTGTTAAAAAATTCGGAAACTGCGGAGCTATTTGTGGTTTCAAATTGCTCTACCACAAAAAGGTATGGGGTAGATTGTTCATTCTTATTATGGGATCAAACTATACAATTTACAATAAACCGTCTCTCACAATCTTGTGTTTCATCAATTGATACCAACACAAATTTATCTTGAACCTTATCTCTAATGCTTTCAATTGTAAGATTGTAACACTGCTTCACGTAATTTTTGTGCGCAGTAGATTCATCCCGCACTTTGCTCTGTGTATGCTTCTCTGTGAAGTTTCTCAGAGTAGGACTGGTTAGTTTCCACATCGGAAGATCTGCTGCTAAAAAGGCTTCGCATAAATCAAAGGAAAAATGTGAAAAAATATTATTAGAAAATTCACAAAGCAATTTTTTCACAGGAGCACTTTTCGTGGATTTAATTTTAACATTCTCTTTGTGTATATTAGTGTTCAAATGCTGAAGCACTTGAAAGCATTTTTCACAACCGTTTTCTCACACGATCGGCAATAAAGAATTTCATTATCCGTACTTATCATCTCTCCTTCAAACTCCCTCTGATACAGCTGTAATTTAGTTTTCTGACTTACCTTCACTTTCGGCATGACTACAGAAAGCTAAAAAAACTTAACTACAGGCTAGTCACCATTAATGTGAATGGCCCCCAGCTTCAAACAAAGATGCGTAATGAACCTCCTGAAGACTTTGAAAATAAATAAGTGAAGTCCCTTATTGGTTGAATAGTATTACGTTGATAGCAGCTACATGTGAAGACTTCCGACTAATCTCTTCGAGGCTAATTTGATGGTACGCGGATGAGGCAAGTTACGAGTAGAGGGATCGAGGAATTCCCGTCCTGGGTATTGCATCAGAAACATGAATCATGACAAAATGTTAAGTCAAATATGCAACATATTCTAATACGGAACATAAAGATTGTATACACACAACCATGATTGAAAATTTGAACATAAAACTAAAAAATATATATGATAAACTTTTCAAAAAGGAAATATGCAGTATAAATAGAGATCTTCAAAAATATGCTTATTCATAAAACAGGCAAAATATGAATTTATATGCACCATCAAACCATGTCCAAAATTTAAGAAATGAAGTAATTCATACATACAGCATGTCCCAGGAGGAATGGACCAAACTTCGGGAGGGTGTTCCTTATGTTAAAGTATGCCGATATAACCCAAAACACCTATGTCCAAAGTTGAACGGTTATGGAGATAATGGCCCGAGAAAAGTGTGGTCTTCTGGCGGGTCCGCGCACTGTACCTGTCAGCTGAGAGGCCTTATCTGTTTGTCCTTGAGTGTGATGATTCACCCTAGCCATGCTTATGTAGTTGGCTCATACCAGAACGCGCAGTCAGCACGTTACGTCAGCGCTTGCCATTCATGTGTCATGTATAGTGCTTGGAAACCCTAAGGACAATTATGACATGGCGAGCGAGTATTTTGTACTTCAATTTTATGGCTTCATATCACTCACAAGTTAGTTTGATGTCACGTACATTACTAACATTACAGAATCCACATATTCCTGCCAGTTTTAATATGTATTTTGTAATCAACAAGTGTGCAACGCCTCTCAAAGTTTTACACTTCTCTGGCCATTATCTCCGTAACCGTTCAACTTTGGACATAGGTGTTTTGGGTTATATTGGCATACTTTAACATAAGGAACACCCTCCCGAAGTTTGGTCCATTCCTCCTGGGACACCCTGTATATCTAAACGAGCATACTTTCTGGTAGAAAGAAATATGCATTTGCATTAAAATCCGGTCCCTAATCATAACACACTATTTTACCGTACTAGCACCCTCGGCAATCACTTGTTACATTATTTCTCTTATCCTATCCTAAATCTCGCTGAGCACACTGGACATTGCTTTTTCAACATTTAACAAATAATTTACCAACAACCATAAAGTTTAACAGCATGGATAGTATGAGCAAACATGACTTACTTGATATAGAGACGCAGCGACACCACCACTTGTAGTACCCGTCGGACAGAGCCTTCGTCTAATTGTTATGTTTTTAGATCTGAGTTCCATTGAGTTTTTTTTCCTTCTCATTTTTATACACTAATTTTGCTGTCACTGCAGTTGGCGAAAGGAGGAGGTTAACTACTCACCTTGTTCTACATTTCGGGGTGGAGGGTTCCATTGGCTAACCCCCTTGGTGGTGGGCAGGTCCGTGGTACCTCATCGCTGCGTATTTGATAAATTCATTATACTCCCAGTTAGGGGAGCTTCCTACTTATGCAATTACGCATAAATGCTATCACCAACATTCTTAACCTAGATCACTTGTCCAGGTGTTGTCATCCTCGCGCTAATTGCTATAAAATGCTTTCGCAAGTCTCGTAACGTTTAGGCAATGACTTTTGATTTTCAGTCTCGAAATTGCGGATCAACATGCGTCACCACCACTTCATGTCTTGAGTTCGATACCCGCCCCTAACGCTGGCTACCATTATTTAATCTGATACTGATCACTGAAGAGATGCATTTTACTTTGTACAACACCATATATGGGGGCATGCGGTAGTGCAGTTGGTTGAGGCAGTATGCTACAAGCTGGTAGGTCACAGTTTCGATTCCGGATGTCATTGGATTTTTCAACTGACCTAATACTTCCAATCGCACTATGGCCCTGAGGTCGACTCAGCCTCTAACAGAAATGAGTACCGGAAATCTTCCTGGGGGTTAAAGGCTGCAGACACATAAGGCTGACAATCTCAACGCCAGGCATCACACCAGCAGGCGACTATACATTTTTCTATGGAAAGGGGAATGAGAATCATGAATTAGGTACAGGTACAGGTACATAAAGGAATCGTATCAGCAGTTAAGAGGGTAGAATTCATTAGTGATAGGATATTGTATAAAAAGGTCACTGGTGTGATATCATTGTTATGAATGTTCACGCCGCAACAGATGATAAAATTGATGACATAAAGGATAGATTCTATGAAGAACTAGAACATGTATTTGATAAATTCCCGAAGTACCCTATGAAAATTTTGTTAGGAGATTTTAATGCCAAAGTAGGGAGGGAAGACATTTTCAAACCCACAATTGGGAATGAGTGTTTGCAAGAAATTAGTGATAATAATGGAGTTAAAGAGTAGTAACCTCTCCATATGAACTCTGTGTGTTGTCTGTTTGCTCACTGCCAGTCTTTCCCTAAACTTTTCCACCACCAGGTAGTAGTCAGTATCACAATCTGCTGCCCTGAATGATCAGACATCAAGTATACTTGAGTGCCACCTCCTACACAATCAAATAGAACAAATTTTGATAGGTAGGAGACGGCACTCAAGTATACTTGATGTCCGATCATTCAGGGCAGCAGATTGTGATACTGACTACTACCTGGTGGTGGAAAAGATTAGGGAAAGACTGGCAGTGAGCAAACAAACAACACACAGAGTTCACATGGAGAGGTTCAATCTCAAATGAGGTAGAGGGTAAAGAACAAGAACATTAGAGACCTGTATATAGGAATGACTTTAAAGGGGGTTACCAGCCTAGCAGTAACTTTGTGAAGCATGAGAATGGTGATCTGCTTGCAGATTCCCACAACATTTTGAATACGTGGAGGAACTACTTCTCTGTTATTGAATGTACATAGGGTCAGTGATGTTAGGCAGACAGAAATCGATATAGCTGAGCCGTTAATACCCGATCCTAGCCCTTTTGATGCTGAAAGTGCTATTGCAAAATTGAAACGGTATAAATCGCCAGGTAGTGATCAAATTCCAGCAGAACTTATTCTAGCAGGAAGTGAAATATTACGTTCTAAGATCCACAATGTAATTACTTCTATCTGGCATAAGGATCAATTGCCTGATCAGTGGAAGTAGTCTATTATTGTACTAGTTCACAAGAAGGGTGATAAAACCGACTGTAGTAATTATCGGGGGATATCACTGCTATCAACTTCATATAAAATTTTGTTCAATATTCTTCTTTCAAGGTTAAGTCCATATACAGATAAAATTATTGGGGATCACCAGTGTGGGGTTTGACGTAACAGATAAACTACAGATCAGATCTTTTGCATTCGTCAGATATTGGAGAAAAAATGGGAGTACGATGAGACAGTACATCAGCTATTCATAGACTTCAAGAAAGCCTATGATTCACTTAGGAGGGAATTATTGTACAATACTCGTATTCTGATAGAGTTTGGCATACCCATGAACTAGATACGTTGATTACAATTCGTTTAAACGAAACGTATAGTAAAATCCGTGTAGGTAAACATTTGTCTGATAAATTTCATATCCAGAATGGTCTAAAACAAGGAGATGCTTTATCACCACTCCTTTTCAACTTTGCCTTAGAATATGCAATTAGGAAGGTCCAGGGAAGCCAGGTGGGACTGAAATTAAATGGGACACGTCAGCTGTTGGTCTATGCTGATGATGTGAATCTACTGGGAGATAATGCAGATACCATAAAGAAAAACACACAAACTTTAATTGACACAAGTAAAGAGGCTGGACTAGAAGAAAACACAGAGAAAGCTAAGTATATGTTACTGTCTCATCACCAAAATGCATGGCAAAATCATGACATAAAGATAGGAAACTGACGTTTTGAAAATGTGGCACAGTTCAGATATTTGAGAACAAAGATAAGAGATCAAAACCTGATTCAGGAGGAAATTAAGAGGAGATTGAAATCAGGTAATGCTTGCTACCATTCAGTCCAGAACCTTTTGTCTCGTCTGTTGTCCAAAAACATAAAAATTAGAATTTACAAAACTATAATTTTGCCTGTGGTTCCGTATAGGTGTGAAACTTGGTCTCTGACATTAAGGGAGGAATATAAACTGAGGGTGTTTGAAAACAGGATGCTGAGAAAATTTGGACTGAAGAGGGATGAAGTGACAGGAGGTTGGAGAAAACTGCATAATGAGGAGCTTCATAACTTGTACTCCTCTCCAAGTATAATTAGAATGATCAAGTCAAGGAGGATGAGGTGGGCAGGTCATGTAGCACGAATGGGGGCGATGAGGAATGCGTATAGGATATCGGTGGCAAAGCGTGAATAAAAGAGACCACAGGGAAGACCAAGGCATAGGTGGGTGGACAATATTAGAATGGATCTTACAGGGATAGGATGGCATAGTATGGATTCGACAGATCTGGCTCAGGATAGGGACCAGTGGAGGGCTCTTGTGAACACGGTGATGAACCTTTGGGTTCCATAAAATGCTGGGAAATTCTTGAGTAGCTGCAGAATTGGCAGCTCCTCAAGAAGGGCTCACCTCCATGAGTAAGAAAGTATATATATTTAACATTTATTCTTGAGAAGAAACTTGTTGTGAATTTTAAAGTGTAATGCACCACCACTTCTGAAATGATCATAAAATTAATTTTGTAATTCACCAAATCATTTACAATTTTCAAGCAACATACCATTCGTGACAAGTCGTCTCTTTTGTAGAAGTGTCAGAAACCTGTTGTTAAATTACTGGGTCTCAGTCCCTCAGACCCCACACAGAGAGACCTATCAACTGGCAAGGGGGGGTCAAGTATGCCACCCCGCCACGCATTCCTGAAGAGGAAACAAAACTGAAGAATAAAGGGAATGTACCAAACATTATTAAAAATTAAAATTATACAAAACCATTCTTCTATGCTGATTACTCTAGGGCGACCCAGTGCTGTTTCAGCGTAAACTTGTAAGAAACGTTTCTGCCCCCCCCCCAAAACAGTGGGCTCATGTTCAGCCCTTTCTGAGCCAAGATATTAGGAAGACTCTTTCTCCTTTCCTCCTGTTTGTTTGCTTCACGATTCTTTATGAAGATTCTGACCCGACAGTTGTGCACTCCTGGCTTGAAAGCGATAACATCTCTCAGACGAAATAACTGAAATTACAGCAGAAGATTTGATATGCCACATCTGTTTCACCGTCCTTTGGTCACGTTGCATTCCCAGCTCCCACTCGGTTCTGTCTGTGTCTCTGGCAGGCAACTTTCCCGTGGTCCTTGGTGCTTTGCCATGGGGATGTAAACGTGTTGGGTGGATCCCTCCCTCTCAAAATGGCAGAACAAGACGTTTTTAGTCCCGCGGTTTGTGAGAATAATGAATTATGCTTTCCAAGGACCGTTGCCTGGCTAATGTCCAGCAGTAGGGGTGTGACTTCCTATGTGCAGAGAGACGATGGCACTGTTCCAAAGGTTAATGGTGTTAAATGCTAGCACAGTTGATCTTTCACCTCCATCCCAGTGACATTAAGAATGCCATCGAGTCCTTTTACATTACAATATTACATTTCAGCAAATACAGGGTGTATCGATTTGGTGGCTGTAAAAAGTGCGGTTTGTTTCGTCTCAATCATTCCTTTCCTCTAGGCACCTGTAACAGCAAACAGCGGTAATTATACTATGCACCACCGACTTTAACATTAAAATCTATGATTTTTTGTGTTCCGTATGAATCTCACAATAAATAGCGACTTTCACAGCTGAAAAATATATTAATTTCAGAAACATCCATAAGAAATTCATCTTCAATTTCACCGTAAGGAAAAAATTCTTTGGACAGCACCCAATGTGTTCAGTATGTGCTTTCTATTTAATCGGTATTAGGGCCTTGAGTGGTGCTGCCACCTAATGCAGACATCCTTGTCAGCCCGACAGGAGCTTGTGACATCTGTTGCATCTCCTACTAACTGCTCTAACACGGATCCCATATAACAAGGGACTCGCTGACAATTCACATTCTCGTGTGGCAAACAGACTGTAATACAAAAGCAGATTGAGATTTACTGAAGTTGGTGATTGCTTGAAAGCTGTCATGGGTTTGAGTTCCTTCAACTAAACATGACAGGTCCTAGCAAGAAGATGCTTGTAAGTGATGAGGTGTTTTATGAACTGTTACAAGCGAGTGAATATAGTAGTGAGAGCAAAATAAATTTAAACATTTTGTCAGGTGGTGAACAAAATGTCAGCTCTGGGGTAAATGCTAAGGTCCAGTGCTTATGAAGGCATATGGGGGTAGTGGATATATAGAACCGCACTTTCATGACCTCTGCACTAACTGTAGGTGGGTGGTCAGGATATCGTATGCCACATTATCAGGCGACAGAGTGGATACTCGTATTTGTGGGTTGGTCTTCACGGAGTCGGTCGAGCGGCGAACGTTGTCCATCATTTTGGTGAGATGAACTGCTGGAAGATGCTTAATTCAAGAGAGTTTATTACACAGTAAATATGTACAACTGTAACAACAGCAAGTCTGTTTAAGGCTTTAGCAGTGGCTGACTCCTAACTGACAGAGTACCGTCCTATAGACTAAACTTCGTAATCAGATTAGAGAGCGTTCTGGACGGTTTAGGTCAGGGTTCTTATAGCCCTGTCTGTGGGGTGGGGGTTGTGTGAAAGCTTCCTTGGAAGGTACAAAAGTTCATCATATAGGAATGTTCTAGAACATTCTATTCTTATATCATATGGTGGGTCTTCCTGGACATTGGCTTGTTTTCTCGGGCTTTAACTGATGTTTTCCAGTTTCTCTGTGAAGCAACTTGACTATTCTTATTTGCTTTTCTTAGTTCAAAATAAGTCTTGTTTGCCCTCTGGCAGATAACATCGGTGAAAGTCAAGTTACAGTATGTGACAAGCCAGTGCTGTTACATTTCATAATTTCCAATATATTACATTCGGATTCGATAAAATATTACTTATAAACTGTACCCATTGTAATTATTCTATCCACCATATACCTGTTACATTGATAATATCTAATGCATCACACTGTCATATACAACACCTCCCCCCTTTTGACAAGGATCAATTTACACCTAAACTGGGCCTAAAAATATGATTTCGTTGTTCGGGGTCTGAAGGACCATCGCGGTGTGTTTTCTTCCCCTGAAGCTTGTAATGGGATTTCTTCCTGTGCTACAGATAAGCTTTCGTTGCTAGTTTTGATATTGATGTTTACTGTGTTTCTGCTACCACTTGTTCCTGCACGAGCCTGAACATCCGCTAGCGCCTTGAGGCTTCTTAAAGGTGTAACATGTACTCTTAAATATCTATATAATTTATATACTGCATAAAGGGCAATTAAACTTAATAAAATATATACTATAGCAGAGTAGGTGGGGTGTTTCAGTACTTGATGATTTTTCCACTCCTGATCCTCAATTTCCTTCTCAAATTTCGATATTTTATAACTTGCGTGCTTCAGATCATCTAGGTGTGATGCGACCTGCTTAAAATCAATATTCACAAGTTTGCTGCTTGTATTAAAATGAAATTTAAGTTCTTCTGAACAGTCAAAATCAAGTGGTGCCTGCGAAATTATATCATCCCGTCTGATGTCTTTGGCCTTGATTGATACACTAGTTTGCAACAGTGTGACAGAACTGTAACCTTTACAACCAGCATTTAACCCAAACTTTCCTACACCTTAGAGTGTAATGTCTACAGGTTCTTTATCATTACATCACACTGTTACACCTTCAGAGGTAGGTGTGAAATATAACCATTCGTTGTTATAAAGTTGTGTCCAAATCGTATTTCTAAGCTGTACCACTCTGGTATCGCAACTTTTATGAATTTCCTTTCTAGGTTGCAGTAATTTGACTGTACAAGATACTTGTGAATGGCTTGATAACAACAGCTGTCTTTGTTTACATATTTTCGTTTGAGAGTCTACTGCTTTACAGTCCTTTAATTCTTCATCACTACTTTTGAAATAATATTGTCTGGTTTGATCTATACATAGGTACAATTCCTGTGTGTTTATGTATGCAAATTTCTTATTTCCTAAAGGTATGGGTATGGGTATCATTCTGTAAATCTCAAATCATCATCATCATCATCATCATCAACATCAGTAATCTGTCAAGACGACAGGTCCACAGTCTCTTCCAAAACAATTCCTCCATTTAATGCGATCTAGAGCTTTCTCCTTCAAATGACAGTATCCTCTTCTGTCCCCAAGGTCATCCAGCATCTTCTTACGTCTTCTTCCTCATCTTCTTGTCACTTCTATCCGCCCCTCTATCTTTCCTTCGGTAACTTCTTTTAGAAGGCAGTTTCTGCGTAAAACATGACCAATCCAATTAGCCTTCCGTTTTCTTATTTCGTGTAGGATATTCCTCTGCTCACTGACTCTAATTAACACTTCTTCATTCCTCACATAATCGGTCCAACTGATCTTCTCCATCCTTCTCCAACACCACATTTCGAAACTTTCCAGATGTTTCTGATCTACTGCCCTAAGTGTCCATGTTTCAGCCCCATACAGAGCTATGCTCCAAATGTAGCATTTCACTAGTTTCTTCCTCAAATTTAAGTCCAATTTGCTGGTAAAAAGATTCTTCTTCTTGCTAAATGCAGCTTTTGCCATGGCAATCCTGGATTTAATTTCACAAGTACACCTTCCATCATCTGTTAACAAGCTACCCAAATATTTAAAACATTTCACATTCTCCACTTGTTTTTGGTCTATCTTTATTGTGACTGGGGTTGGTTGTCTCGAAATTTTCATTACTTTTGTTTTCTCCACATTCATTTCCATGCCATAGCACCTTCCAATTTCAATTAGTCTATCAATCATGCCCTGTAGCACAGTTTCTTCCTTAGCCATTAACACAAGGTCATCTGCATATTTCACAGTTTGAATAATTTGCCCTCCTACTTTGAAGTCACCGAGCCCATCCAGAGCTTCCTTGGTAAGGCATTCGCTGTACAAGTTGAACAGAATTGGTGATAAACAGCATCCTTGTCGAACTCCTCTTCCAATCTGCACACTTCCTGTCTCCCCCCTGTCCAGTCGTACTCTAACTTTCTGATCCATGTACAATTTGCTAATCAATCTTCTTTCATGCCAATCGATACCTGTTTCTTTCAGGATCTGCATTAATTTGGTCCAGTTTACCCGGTCAAATGCCTTCTGCCAGTCTATGAAGCAAACACACAGTTCTTCATCTATCTCCAAAGTTCGTTCCGCTATAATTCTCATCATCCCAATTGCATCCCTGGTTCCTTTTCCTCTTCTAAATCCAAACTGATCTTCTCCAAGTACATCCTCTATTTTCCTTTCAATTCTTCTTTTAAGTATCTTTGCTATTATCTTTGCTGTATGTGCAATAAGACTTATTGTGCGATGGTCGCTGCATTTTGTAGCTTTTGTCTTTTTCTTTAAGGCAATCATTGTAACTTCTGTAAAGTCCTTGGGCCACTCTCCACTTTCATATATGGTGTTCATTAGTTTTGTCAGTGTTTTCAAACCACCTTCTCCCAGTAACTTGAGCACATCTCCAGGTACATCATCATCTCCTGTAGCCTTTCCCTTCCTCATTTCCTTGATAGCTTTTTCCACCTCACTTTGTAAAATATATGGTCCTTTCTCGTCTGTATCTACTTCTTCTTCCGGTTCAACTTCTAAGGTTTCTGGCCGATTAGGTCGATCATATAGTTCTGAAATATAATTTTCCCAAATTTTCAGCACTTGCCTCTGATCTACTATTCTATTCCCCTGGGAGTCTTCGATGCCAACATTTTGAATCCCATGATTCTCTTTCCATCCTAGTTCTTTTGTCTTCATGTACATCAAATCATAACGGCCTGTTCTTTGAAATTCCATAATCTCATTACATATCTTCTCAAGATATTCCTTTTTGGCCCTGTCCGTGGCTCTTTTCAATTCATTCCTCAGTCTCCTGTATTTCCTCCTGCCTTCTTCATTGTTGACATTCTTCCATTTCCTTCGCTCCTCCATTTTACTCATCATCTCCTGTGTAACCCATGGTTTTCTTGCTATCTTCTCAACTTTACCTACCAAATCACTGATAGTATCTAACATGCATTCTTTTATATCGTTCCACTGCGCTTCAGCATTTCCGCTTTCACCTTCAATTGCACCGAGTTTCTCTTCTAGAGTCTCTTGCACGCTTTGTCTTTGAGCATATAACTTCTCCAAATCCCATCTGGGTCTGCGCTTTCGAAATCCTATAATTTTCTTCAACCTGGTTCGGAACTTGGCAACCAGCAAGTTGTGGTCAGAGTCAATGTCTGCCCCAGGAAGCGTCTTCACATCCTTCACACTGTTTCTGAATCGATGTTTCACAAGGATGTAGTCCAGCTGATGCCTCTTCCAATCCCCAGGTGCCTTCCATGTGTAAATTCTTCTCTTTGGCTTCTTGAACCAAGTGTTGGTAACAATCAATCCATTTCGTTCACAAAAGTCAATAAGCATTTGACCTCTGTGATTCCGTCTTCCTAGTCCATGTGATCCAACAATATTCTGATATGGTTCATCTCCAACAATGCTGTTCCAGTCTCCCAATATGATGCTGTTTGTGTCTCCTCTTCCATCTTCCTGAAGAATTTCTTCAATTGTGTCATACACTTTTTCCACTTCATCATCTTCATACTCTGATGTTGGCATGTACACTTGCATAATCAGTATATCTACCGGTTCCGCCTTTAACTTCAGAGCAATAATTCTGTCATTACAAGCAATCTTCTTAACAACACTCCTCACTACACTTTTATGAACCACTATTGCCACACTTCTTTCAGCCCGTTCACCTCCGGAATAATACACCGTATAATCACCACTTCTTATTTTGCCTTGTCCTTTCCATCGCACTTCGCTGACACCTAGAACAGACACCTCATTCTTCTCCATTTCCGTTTTCAAATTCTCCAATTTGCCTGCTTGATTCAAGGTCCTTACATTCCATGTTCCAATCTTGTATCCATGATGTTTCTTCTGATCTTCGCACTTTTTCTTGTTGTAACACCTGCTATACCTCTAGAAATCAATGGAAAAGTAATAACATAGCCTAGGATACCCTCATCGATATATACATGAATATTACACACTTTATACAGTAAATTCAACGAATTCTTGCTCAGAGGGAAAGGCGAGGTGGTGTCCTTGGGGAATGCTGGCATGCTCTGCATTAGGGCATCCATTATTACTTTTGGGGATACAATTTGTGGTTGTAATATTCCCTTCCTAGCATTGATAATACTTTGTAGCAGAATGTCCAAATTTCTTTGCAACATATTCGTTGCCTCCCCCACTCTGGCAATATGACCTTCTACAGTGATCTTTGGTGTCAAAATGTTAAGTTTCTCATGATTTTCAGCGGTCATTGATTCTAAATAGCTTTTTCATTGTAACAACCCTGTCTTTACTTTTCCTCATTATATTCCATGTTGGTTAGTTTATTGTTTATACTTCCTAACGATGATTTTACCATGAAAAGTTGTTGTTTTAGTAATCTGGTAATATCCTCTGAATTTTCCTCAAATTGCTTGATTTGTTCGTTATAATACTCTGCGTCATCACTGTCTATTGTTCCGAATAATATTTTGCTGATCTCTCCAATGAAATTAAAAATTTTCCTTTTTATTCTCATCTTTCCTACCCTGTGCTCAGTGATATCCAGTAACAGTTCCTCAGTTTTCTTAATTTGCTGTAATTTATCGTCAGCAATCTCCTGAAAATGATGGCAATCAGTCCAATTTTGAACTCCTAGTTCTTGGCACAACTTGTTCACATGTTTTATGTACTGTTCTATTCCCTGTGATTGCATATCTATTTTCTTTAAATTTACATACACTACTACATTCCATTCTGTATTGTATAGGTTCATCTGACCCTTGTTCTGGTAATAAATACTGGGAGATTCCTTATTCTTTTCCACTGTATAATCCAAATTTTCCAAAATGGATGCTGCCTGTTGGATGATTATCCATATCATTCCCTCCACTAGTTTTATCATTTTTTTTTTTGAAAATAGAAAACTACTTTAGTACTTTATCTACCAATTTCTAATAAAATGGCTTTAACCTGTTAACATGGACCTTCTGTACTTGTCGTCCCTTCTTTATTATGGCATTTACCTTATCCATCTCAACTATCACATAGGGACCTAACTACTGGTTGCTTAATTTCTTTGATCTACCCCGTCTTACTGGCTCATCGTAAAGGAGGACTTTTCACCTACCTTTAGCTTAATTTCATTTACCTTAGTGTCAAAACATTCCTTGCTTTTCTGTTTGGCTTTTATAAGTCTTTGTTTAGCTACGTCATGGGCTGTCTGCAACCTACTCTTGAGTTACATTAGGTAGTCATCATAGTTGTACTGGGGGCTAGGTGTCTCATGGAATACCGAAGGTAGTTGGAACTGATACCCATAAACTAGTTCAAATGGTGTATATCCTGTGGCACCGTGTACTGTTGAGTTATACACGTACATTGCATAGGGTACCCACTCATCCCAGTCCGCTTGATCTTCGTTTATATAATGATGTAAGTATTCAGCTAACACCCTATGGCTCCTTTCTAGCCCTCCATTGGATTCTGGCCTAAAAGCTGTTGTCTGTAACTTCTTAATTTTTAACAATTTGCAAGTGTTCTTAAATAGTTCGCTCAAAAAGTTAGCTCCTTGGTCGGTCAAAATTTGTTTTGGTGTTCCTAATTTGAAAATTATGTTTAATACAAATTCTCTGGCTACCGTTTCAGCGTTTTGCTGAGCGACTGGGACTGCAGTTACAAATTTGCTTAGGTCAGCTTGAAATGTGAGTATATATCGGTTTCCACATTTCGTCTCTGGCAAAGGGCGTACAATGTCTAAACTACATTTTTCAAATGGGTGGTTGGCCGTGGTAGTAATTTCCATAGGCGCTCTCCCTTTTGGGTTTAATAACTTATTGATTTGACAGCTCCTACACTTCCTTACATACTCCTCTATTTCCTTTCTCATGTTTGGCCAGGAAAACCTTGACTTGATGGCCTTATAGGTTTTATTCATCCCTCTGTCTCCCCCTATTGGCGCATCATGGTATTCATACAAAATTTGTTTCTTTTCTTTCTCACCTATGTCCTCCATCCCCTTATCTGGTTCTTCCTGAACTGCTGTATTTATCCTACTTAATGTGTCTGCATTAGTATTGATTGCCCCCTTTTTGTATATGATTTCATAATCATACTCTTCTAGTTTAATTCGCCATCTGACCAGTCTGGATCCCGGATCCTTCACGTTCATGATCCACACTAATGGCTTATGGTCGCAAGCAATCTTAAACTTTCGGCCATACAAATAGAGTCTAAAATGCTTTATCCTCCATACTATTGCAAGCAGTTCCTTTTCACTTGTTGAGTAATTCTTTTCTGCCTGATTCAAGTTTCGGCTGGCATATGCTATTGGCAAATCCTTACCAATTTCACCCTGTGATAACACTGCCCCTAATCCTTGGTTGCTGGTATCCGTTGTTAAAATAAATTCCTTCGTGAAATCTGGGTACTGTAAAATGGGTTGGGTTGTTAGTTTCTCCTTTAAATTTTGAAAAGCATTTTCCTGTTCAGGTGTCCATTCAAATTTTGCATCTTTCTTAAGCAATGTCTGTAGAGGTGATGCTATTTTACTAAATCAAGGAATAAATTTCCTATAGTATCCTATCATGCCTAGGAAACTTTTTAATTGTTTCTCAGTTAGTGGCCTTGGAAACTTCTCAGCGGTTTCTACCTTGGTAGGGTCTGGTCTAACCACTTTTTCTGTAATTAGATGTCCAAGATAGTTTACTTCCTTTCGAAGAAACTCACATTTATCTGGTTGCAACCTTAAGTTATACCTTCTGAACCTTGCAAATACTTCCCTGAGTTTTGCATCATGCTCGGCTAGTGACCTCGCATGAATGACCACATCATCCAGGAACACAAAACATTGTGATCCTGTCAATCCACTTAACACTGAGTTCATCAGAGATTGAAATGTTGCGGGAGCTGTTTTTAGTCCAAATGGCATTCCCCTATATTCCCAATGACCTTGTTTGGAGCTAAAAGCTTTTTTCTCCTTGTCTTTTGGGTCTGACTCAATTTGGTGGTAGCCCATCAGCATGTCTATAAAAGAGACGTATTTTGATTATCCCAGCTGATCTAGGATTTCTGTTATATCGGGGAGAGGATAGGCATTTCTGATTGTTTTGTCACTGAGTTTCCTAAAGTCTACTACTACTCGCCATTTCTTCTCTCCACTTGCATCTACCTTCTTAGGTACTATCAGCAGTGGGCTGTTCCATGGTGAGTGGCTTTGTTCTATTATACCCTTTTCTAACATTTCGCCTACCTGTTTTTCTATTTTCGCCTCTTGGGCTTCAGGCAACTGATAACATTTTGTGTTGATGGGTGTCGTACCTGGTACCACCGTTATTGAGTGTTCCACCGCATTGGTGGCACTTAGTTCATCTCCTGGTAGGTAGAAAATATCCTGATATTCTGAACAAGTGTTTCCTAGCATAGCCCTTTCTTCATCGTTTAGATGGTCAAATCTGAGTTTGCTTAGCACTTACCCTTTTTGGTCTTTATCTCTTTTGCCACCTTGTTCTCCTGTAACAATTGGCAGTTCTTCTAATTTAGCTAATTTCAGTCTCGGTTCAGGTATTTCAACTCCTTGCTCATTTGTATTCAGAATACTAGTAATGACATAGCCATCTCTGACTGTTGTCAAGGAATTTGCAACATAAATGCCTTCCCCTAATTTACACTTTTCTAGGATACCTTCCCTCTGGTTATCCTCTACTTCTACTGGTAATTTTACTATGGTTTCCGACCTTTTCTGCAAGGTTATCGTTTTCAGTGAACTATCTCTAACCCTCCTCGTTACCTGGTTCCTCTTTACTAGAGCCCTTTCAAAACTAAAAAGTCTCCCATTAAATCTAATGGAGTTGTTTCCATAACTTATTTGTGCCTTCATCTTCTGCAGGAAACCCTTCCCTAGGATTCCATCTCCTTCTATATCTACCTGTCTGCTCACTAGTTGAAACTCCACCAGAATTGCTACACAACCTTCCAAAATATTGGCTTCTACTATTCCATGGGTCTCTATTATGGCTCCATTAACGCTTTTGAGCCTAGTCTTTCGCCGAGGCTCGAACTTGGTAGTTCCTATCACTTTCCTACTGTTTATTATTGATACATCTGCTCCCGCATCTAGTAAGAACAATAGTTCTTTCTCCTCACTAATGTCCAACTTCAGCGTTACAAAATCACCTGTTTCTGTGTTTAAACATCCTATTGAACGATACTGACTGAGAGTCGACTGTCCTTTGTTCTGTCAATTTTCATTTCCCGACTTTTCTCTAATGTTATCTTTTCTGTTAAATCTAACTCCTGCCTTCTGACAATCTCTTGCAAAATGCCCCTTGGTATTGCACCTGAAGCAAATCACTTCCCTACTTGTGCCAGGTTTATCCAATCCAGCTTGGTTAACCCGATGGTCCTTCTTTATGTAACACTTGTTGCTTGTGTGGCCTAGTTTCCCACAATTATTGCACTTAACCTGGGTGCTTGTATCTCCCTTATATCTTTCATTTTTGGAGATGATCGCACTTTCTTCCTTAAGTGAGGTTTCTGCGATTTCATCGAAATTCTCAGTTTCTGCTGTGGACTATCGTTTGAATTTGGCCCGAGGACAATCCCTGTATGAAACAAATGTTTCTTAATTTATCTGATATGTTTAAAATCCCCGCTCGTTCGTCCACTCTGCAATTTAGCGATGCGGATTCCCTAAACTTGGAACCTTGCATTTGAATTTTTTGGATCCATTCCGATATGCTTTTGGTTTTGCCTTCTCTTGCCTTAAACAACTGATTGGCATGAAAATCGAGCGTCCTTTTTCTATATAAGTATTATTTAAAAACTCCTTCAATTCCTCCAAATTTTCTAAATTCCTGTGAGAAATAGCGATCCTTGGTTCACCGCTGATCCTGGTCAGTACAAACTGATATAACCTATCCCTTCTATTAGGGTTTATACAATTAAATGCAGTATCAACATTTGCTACGAACGTCAAAACTTCCCTTTTGTTCCCACTGAACAGTGAGATCAATTTTAAGGCTTCTGTTACACTGATATACTTAGTACTCATATTGTCTGACCTAGTTACTTCCATCCCTTGTATCTCCAAATTGGAATGGCGGGTGGTTATAGGAATTCTGAGCAAAAACTCACCCTGTTAGTTTCTTCTTCTTGGCTGAAGTATCTCATGCTTCTTCACGCATGTCTGCTGCTCCCTCCTGCAGGGCTGCTTCCTGCCGCTGTGCTGGTGAAAGTGTCGCCTCATGATCTACCCAGACTGCCTGATGACTTCGTCACTTTCAGCAAGGTCCCTCCTTGCTGGCTGCTACCCCCTCGGAAGACGATACCCAGGCTGGTGTATCTCTCAATGCTGTGTCTCCTTGGAGACTGGCGCTGTTGCCTCTTGAATGGTCGCTTGACTTACGCGGCTTCCTCGTGCGTTCCCCGGATGAGGTGCTCGTGCTCTGGTTCGAACCCTGGACTCTGGTGCTATGTAGAACCACCGCTGCTGCCACTAATCAGTTCTCCACCGCACATTCCATGGAGGCGCTGATACTGCTGAACACTGCTATCCGTGTCGTGTACCCCACACCTGACACCAGTTTTGTCGTATGCCACACTGTCGGGCAACAGAGTGGATACTCGTACTTGTGGGTTGGTCTTCACGGAGTCAGTCAAGCGGCAAACGTTGTCCGTCGTTCTGGTGAGATGAACTGCTGGAAGATGCTTAATTCAAGAGAGTTCAATACACAGTAAACATGTACAACTGTAACAACAGCAAGTCTGCTTAATGCTTTAGCAGTGGCCGACTCCTAACTGACAAGAGTACCGTCCTATAGACTAAACTTCGTAAACAGATTAGAGAGTGTTCTGGACGGTTTAGGTCAGGGTTCTTATAGCCCTGTCTGTGGGGTGGGGGTTGTGTGAAAGCTTCCTTGGAAGGTACAAAGTTCATCATATAGGAATGTTCTAGAACATTCTATTCTTATTCCATATGGTGGGTCTTCCTGGACATTGGCTTGTTTTCTCGGGCTTTAACTGATGTTTTCCAGTTTCTCTGTGAAGCAACATGACTATTCTTATTTGCTTTTCTTAGTTCAAAATAAGTCTTGTTTGCCCTCTGGCAGATAACATTGGTGAAAGTCGAGTTACAGTATGTGACAAGCCAGTGCTGTTACATTTCATAATTTCCAATATATTAAATTTGGATTTGATAAAATATTACTTATAAACTGTACCCATTGTAATTATTCTATCCACCATATACCTGTTACATTGATAATATCTAATGCATCACACCGTCATATACAACAAGGAATCTGAAGTCTGATAATTGTCTTTCACAGCATTCTGTTCCAGTTTTATGACGACTCACGATTGAGGTACTGCATTTTTAAAAGGAAGCAAAAATTATAACGTAAAATGTGAAACTAAACTCCGTGCCTTTTAGTCCGAAAGTGAACCATACCGACCGAGAGACCGCCCCTTGTCAGTAAAGTTAGTGCCAACTTTAAATGCTGCAGTGACAAATTTAAATGTCTAGGAGACTTTCATGTGCCACTACAGGAGAGATAAGAACACAGAAAAACTATTTGACTGGTTAACCCTTTGACGCAGTCATTTAAATTCCGCGGCCGCGTCTCCGGCGGTAATATATTCAGCCGGCCATTTAAATTTTGCTCGAAAATGATTTATTCATCATTGTTCTTAAATTCTATGAGATAGGAACATGAAACTTTCACTAAAATGATCTTAAATGGTGGTTTTATAACCTTACCTTATAATATGGGCGCCCTGTATCTCGGCCATGGAAGCAGGTTGTTTAGTATTTGAGCAGTGAATGGTACGCCTTGAAGGATGAAACTTTCACTAAAATGATCTTAAATGGTGGTTTTATAACCTTACCTTATAATATGGGCGCCCTGTATCTCGGCCATGGAAGCAGGTTGTTTAGTATTTGAGCAGTGAATGGTACGCCTTGAAGGATGAAACTTTCACTAAAATGATCTTAAAAGATGGTTTTATAACCTTGCCTTATAATATGAGCACCCGGTATCTC
>NW_019735481.1:195405-208009 GCF_002891405.2 Cryptotermes secundus | reverse complement strand
GTTTGGATATCCCTCTTCTAAGAATTCCAATTGAGTGTGTTAGTGTGGCCAGCTCAGGGCAATATGATATTATAAACACATCACATATCACGTCTCTGCTGTTTATAATTTCATAGGAAAGAAAACACGGCATTCACAAACGTAGAACGAATAAACCGCTCGCTACAGCCACAGGAACTTTGCTGCAAGACAGGCATATGTAACGATGAGTTAGCGCTCTTAAACTCGTGTCTCATTATAAACCGTTCTTGTGACAACAGGCCAGCGAAGAATCTAACAATCTACAGCAAAACCATCAATTATTATGGGCGTTATAACATAGGTGTGCAGCTGGACGAAACATACACGTCGAACCCCCCCAGACGATTTAAATACCTGACGAAACATACACGTCAAACCACGCCAACGGGTTAAAAAACCATTCTACACGAGTCAGGTAAGTAGGATGTCCCAGGAGGAAAGGTCAGTATTCTGTAAGGTCACAGTATCTGCCATTCTAAGCAGAAAAGTGTAAGTGTACAAACCTCCTACTCCCGGTGGTTTCTGAGATAAGAGCTATTTCACTATACAGTTGCAAAACTGTTGATAAGAGATATTACATAATGTTTCTGATACCGGTATTTATTGTTCAAGTGAAAAATGTTGGTGCAGTTTACCTAGTATAATCCATTTTTGAAAATTCCACCATCAACATCAATGCACTTTGCAACTCGTGTAAGGACATGGCTTGTTGCTCGTCTGCATGGTGTACAGTGAAATAGCTCTATCTCGGAATACGTTCGGAATAGGACATGTACATATTCACTTTTTTCTTAGAATGACTGATACCATGTTCCTCCTGGGACACCCTGTATATGCCAATATGCAAAGCAATTTTGGCAAACATTATAGACATCACGATGCACTCTGCTGACATGTAAACTCCCACTAAGTGATTTTAAAAAAAATTAATTCAACTTGGCTGTAATTCCATCATATCCACGAGCTAATGTAGGTTTCATTAACCTTATTATTTCTTCTATTTCATTAAAATTTGTCTCTTTTAATACCATTTCTTGAAAGGGTTGCAAAAAGGAAGTATATAAATAATCTGTAGGTCCCTTGTAAATTAGTCACATCCTTGTTTATCATATTGTAACGTGTTTCGTTACTGAAGACGCCGTAGAGATCATTAATTGGTTTATTGAACAATCTACAAGTAACGGCTACAATTACTTATCACACAGTTGCGGGGTTTCACACTTTATAACCCTATGCGCAAATCAGCTCAATCTGTGTTCAGTAGTCTACACGTTTACAGTAGGGGAGCTATGTATCACTGTATCACGCGCTCCCAATTACACAATCACACACATGTCCGGTTCTTCTTTCCGTGACGGCTGCTATACTCCAACTGTAGTCGGCTGACTGGAGAACTGTTGATAACACACAAGCTCGTAGGCTTGCTCGGAACTATCTTCGGCGATGGCCACGTTATAACTGACTCGTAGCTGCTGTGCAGTTCCCTTATATAGCAGCAGTGGTGCCTGTTGCGTGCCACGTCACAGTAGGAAGCGGTTCCGCATCACCGTATCACGTCACCACGCGTTGCGTGTTGCATAGCTACCAGGATCCGGGGACTCGGCTAACTTCGGCTCCGCTCGTGACGTCACCGTGGGGAGAGTGGCGGGGTGATGACTCGCCTATTACGCGAGCGCTACGTGCCGCTGGGGAGGTAGGGGTCAACATGTCACAATATCTCATGATCTAGAAAGAAATTATTAAATGAGTTTACAATGTCTTCATATTTCTGGATATTTTTGTCTGTTATCTTTAAATAAGTTACATTAGTGGATACATGATCATTTCTGGTTGCGTTCCTTATGACCTTCCAAGCTGCCCTAGCTTGATTATTGGAAGTTGCTACAATTTTATTAAAATACAACTTTTTCGCTCTTAAAATATCTCTATTTAATATGTTACAATACTCTTTGTGGTGTGCTTTTAAACTGGGATTATTATTTCGAGTTTTTATGTAACACATGATTTTTCGATTCCTGACCTTACCCATAAGTGATTAATATACGTAGTTCATGATTTTGAAATCTGACAACACAAGATAAATATCCGAAGATATGTATTTAAAAATTATTAAATACTGTATCTCCATCACTGTCAATGAAGATATTATCCCATATCTCAAAATTACTAAGCCTTCCAAATAAACCTCACAGTTCAACTGACTCCTGCAGCGGATGTACGTATAACTTTCCAGCTATTTAGATATCAACTGCATGAACAGGAGAGCCCAAATGAATCATCTGAAGTGACACATATACCTCAGGGGATGGACAGGGTGGGTGCGCTCCACACTCACTCACCAGCACTGCTACAGGACAGTGCAAGATCTCGGGTCCTCACGGCAGCAGCCAGGAAGAGAACTGTCCGCAGGGGTGTGAAACCATGCAGTTTGTTACAAGTTTACTAACATTTCAGAGGACTCTCCTTACTCTTTGAACCTGAAGATGGCAGTAACATGTTCCCCTGAAATGTCAGTGTTCTATCAAACTACAAGGTGTCACATCCCAGAACGTGCAGGACTTTCTACAGAGAGAAACAATTACAGTTCCTTCTAACAGTATTTCCAATCACTGTGAAAAGTACAAGAGAATGCCATTCAAATCATAAATGCCTTATAACTGCACTTACAGTGGGCATGGAAATTCAAGCCAGCTCATGTTTCTGAATATCCAACCACACCACACACACCCACACACAGACTTTTAGCCACTAGGAAACGAGGGAACTTCCTTAGAGAATGCAAAGTTGTTACATCCTCTGTCACTTGGAAGGATAATTTCTTCCTTACTGCCACATAGGAACTGTGAACAAACAGTAACAAATGCGTTAGACGTGACGTTTTCACACTGATCCATATTCATTACACATTGTCCTAGGTATGACATCATTCTGAAATATGGGACCTTACTGCCTACTTTGGGGTTAAACATACCCCTCTAGAAGGCCAAAGTCACTTCATACCTTGAAGAAGACAGCAAGTTCCTATAAAATGTTTTTTATATTTATCAATTTGACATTCTCATAATCAAAAACCTCTACAACAAAATAAAATTACAGAACCACAAATGTTCTTGCAGTAATTTTACTATCAACAAGCCTAGTCATT
Source organism: Cryptotermes secundus (assembly GCF_002891405.2). NCBI lineage: Eukaryota > Metazoa > Arthropoda > Insecta > Blattodea > Kalotermitidae > Cryptotermes > Cryptotermes secundus. Next base: position 204,843 of record NW_019735481.1, on the reverse strand, counting down.
ACAAAGACACGAGACATTTAGGAAGGCAGATGAGTCATTGCAATGTTCAGACAAACTGCAGTATTATGTTCAAAAGCAGGTACAACTTCTGGGTCTTCTATTGATGAATACATGTAGTGTCTTTTTATATTTTTTAAATAAAGGCTCTAAAATGATACTTTGTTATTTATTTTCATCAGCAATACTTACATCGTTACATTTCCCATTTGTGTTTTAAGTCTTTTTGACTTTTAGGGCTACCTTTTGCTACACTAGTCCAGATCATCACAATGATGATGACCTCTCTGCCCAATTAATCTAGATTAGCAAGAGTTCATTGTATCTGTCTTCCTCTAGCATCCTCTGTGTACTTTCCAACTTCAGACAATACAGCGAGCTGCAGCTCTTGCCATGATACACACATCCCTCTGTACTTCATATGCACGATGCACTATTTATTCTTCCTTGGTGTGAAGTCAACACGATGTACAGTAGTGCCATGGACAACTCTCAACATCCGGAACAGCACTTTACACTGTCGTCTGCCCAGCGCTGGCCTCAAAGGGTACATAATGATACATTACAGTCTTGCCTACTTGGGTTCAAAAACAGTATGTGATATGTGCAATATAAGTCATAACATGAAAACATTTCACTTAAGTACAATACTCAATAGCTAAGTGTACCTTTCTTGAAGAGCTAAGGGGAACCTCCATTTCAAATTCCTGTCGGAAAAACCTAAAATCTTCAAACATTAAATGGGGCTTCCACTACAGTCACTCAAAAAAATCTCCCATCCTCTATCGAACATGCCGGTTCATTACTGTGTTCACAGAAACCTGCTACTGGTCCCTGTCAGTGAATCTAGCTGACACACTATGACCTTATTTCTTCAAGACCTATTCCAGGAGTATCTTACCATCTACACCCAGGTCTCCCAGGTAGTGCCTTCCTTTCAGGTCTTGTGACCTAACTAATGTCCACACTTCTCAGCAAACCCATACATGCTACATGCCCAGCTCATCTCATCCTCGAGTCAGTAACCCTGCTAAAATGATACTGTTAACCTTTATCGGACGAATGTCATCATATGATGTCATTAAAAGTTAGGGCAGCTGGCCGAACGTCATCATATGATGTCATGGATTCCACGCGTGTAAGGTTTTTTTTAATATTATATTAAAAATATAAATTGTTGTTCTATTTACATGATTTTTCATCACCACCTTTATAAGGAGACAGCCTTCCTTCCTGCATGATCTAATGTAATCTAGCGATGTCATATGACGTTAAAAGTAAGGACAAATTGAAGAACGACATCATATGATGTCGCGCATTCCACGAGCGTAAAGATTTTTTTAAAATTAAATTTAAAATATAAATTGTTCTATTTACATAATTTTTGGTCACAACCTTTATAAGGTGACAGCCTTCCCTCCTGCATGATCTAATGTAATCTACTGACGACATATGGCCGAACGACCTCATATGATTTCGCGCATTGCACGCGTGTAAAAATTTTTTTAAAATTAAATTTAAAATTAAATTTTTGCTCTACTTACGTGATATATGTTCACCATCTTCATGAGGAAACAGCCATCCCTCCTGCGTCATCTATGGTAATGTGGCCTTCGTATGGTACTGCCGAAAACATTCTGAAATGCAGAGTCCGATGTCACAGCTCACGCACTTCGTACGAACGCTAGACCGCTTCCCACGCGAAGAGCACACACGACACCTCAGTTGCGATTTAGAGGAAGCAGGCCAGTGATATCGAACTGCAGTGATATTTATCCCCGCAGCTACACCGGAATAATTATTCACACCTCTCCAGCCACACTGGTCTGGCGGTCCCCAAGTTGCCGGCGAAGGTGAGGACCCTTCATCAGCAGAATCAGAATTCCAACTTTCCTTGCCCCTCTCAGAATCTGTTCAATAGCAGTCCGAATCTGTGTCATTGAACAGCTGTTTCTCAATTTCAGCATCAGAACTCCAACTTTCCTCACCACATTCAGAATCGGTTGAATAGCAGTCCGAATCTGTGTCATTGAACAGATGTTTCTCAATTTCAGCATCTTCCATACGATGTCGTCGTGTGGCCATGGTGAACTATAACGCTCTCTAGCAGTGAATCTCTGCGCTTAGACCATGATAAGAAGCCATAAATCTTAACCTCGAGCCCACACATACAAAAATCTCATTCACGACTTGGCTGAACCCAATATCTGCTTCACGATGTCATGGGTGGCTAACCTTATATTGTGATGTTTCAAAATCGTTACAAACACAATGGTTTGACTGCAATGAATGAACAAATGACCGATCTGGCAACACCATATTCCGAGAATTAACTCCCGTTATCTTTCTAAAACATTACACAGCGAGCGATTTCAGACGCATACAGTCGTGCATACCGAAATGTCCATACGATAAATAAGCGTCAACAAGAGACATCATTGAATGTGAAGACACCACAAGGACTTACACTGCTAAAACGCGTGGTGCAGAAAATGTATTACACTGCTAGAACGCATGGTGCAGAAAATGTATGAATTTTGGGAAATTTTTTTGGGAATCAGTGTAAAAAATTTTTACAGATATTAAAATCTGTAAATTAGAATATCTGATTCTATATTCTTTCTACATTAAAGGAGCGTTCATTTCGTTCGTTTATCATAAAAAATGTAGAAATCACACCATTTTTAGAAACATGCTTACAATTTCATTGCCCTAGAAGGGCGGGCATTTAAATAAACTCCGTCCAGCTGCCCCTACCGGAAATTAAATGGCCCGTCCGATAAAGGTTAACGGTACAAATTGTGGAAGTCCTCATTCTGCAGTTCAGTGCATTACCCACTGAATCTCAACACTTGGCGTTCGATTCTGCGTTTCTCAACACAGTCACAATCAGAACCGACGCCGCACGCACCTTCTCTGTAGGAACTCTTCACAGCTGCGGTGCGACAGGACTCGAAGGGAAGGCCTCCTGGATGCCCCACTCTCAGCTGAAAGCTGATGAGCTCCTTTACATTGATATGGACAGTAACGTGGGACTACCTTCATTCTTGTGACGCCTCGTCACCTGGGCCGGAAATTTCTTCGCCCAAGTCTCGCCAGCACCTCAAACAAACAGTACAATCTGCCTACTAGTGTATGTACTGATAGCACAAAGCAACACAACTCTCACAATGTGCTGAACAGTAAGTATGCAAACACTTAAGTTTCAAATTCCCAAACAGCTTACTTGACGATTAGTTGCCGACATTCCATGCACGTCTAGTGGAGGCAACTGGGGATCTCCCTGGGAAATCCTTCCCTGATGTGAAGTCAAGCATGTCCATGAGAGGGGCGTGAGGTAAGACCTTCATGGATGCAGTAACCTGGGTCCCGCATCCTCCATCACTCAGAACAGCAACTTCTTCATTGTTTTGTTGTTGTATTTTATTGATCTGATATTTTAAATTATAGTTTATTTGTACCATGGAGGTTTGTTTATTTCCTTTTGTAAGCTGACTTTAATTGTTGTACCCTGTGTCTCAGGGTTCATTAATTTTTATTATTTATTTTTATTTCCCGATTTCGGAGGAGTTAGGTACTTGTTTTAGTTACTGTTTCATTAGTATTGATAGTATTTATTTGGTAGTGATATGTTAATCGTTTCTGGAGGTATCTGGTTCCTCGAGAAGTGTTCACGTGGGCTATGTACACAGCACTCCCTGCACTGGGAACCCAACATGGAGTACAGTACATATCAGTGTGCAAACTGAGATGGTCTTTCACTTAGAATGGTATGGGAAAACACTAATAGCTCAGTCTACAGGCCGGACAGCTGAAGACTCAATTCCTGGCAGATGTAAGTGATCTTCCTCTACCTCAGAGCATACAGGCCAGCTCTGGTATTCTAGTGAGATGGGGACTATAAGGCGTATAGTCTTCTGGCTTGTAATGCTATGTGGTATGGCGAAAGTCTCAAGTTTCAGAGGGACACAGGTAAAAAAGGTAAAAACTAGCTATGTAACAGGCTGTGGAGGCCCATAGTGTTTTGAGATGTCCAGGCTCCCACATTTTCTAAAACAGCTAGCTCACAGATGGCGGTGAGGTCAGCCTTACATGCCAGCTGCCCTTTACCCCCAGGAAGATTCCTGGTACTCATTTCTGTTAGAGGCTGAGTTGACACCAGGGCCATAGTGTGGCTGAAAGGATTAGGTCAACTGAAAAATCCAATGACCTTATTGCGATTTGAACCTGTGACCGTCTGGCTTGCAGCATAGTGCCTCAACCAACAACGCTACCGCATGCCCCTTCAGAGTGACATATGACCACAATTTTCAGCTCTGTAGAAAAAGCTAAGCACAAAATTTGTTGTCTGCTTCTGCTGGTTTCTTGCTTAGCTGACTCTTCAACGTAATATCTTCGTCTGAAATACTGGGCCCTTCTAACCCTCACAGGGACAGGATTCTACTATTCCTATACAAATAGCTTCTGGCATAACAAATACCTGTATTATGAAGCATTTTTCCTGCAGTCATGGCAGAAACTTTGAGATTGTCCATCTTCAGCCTGAAGTTCATGAACTCCTTGAAGGTGAGGGTGACACTACTTCCATTCTCACTGCTCCACAATAAAAGAACAGTGGGCACCAACCAGTGAATACCAACGTCTCTTAGGAACCGTTAACAAAGAAAGAGGCCAGAAGATTTAAATTAGAAGCCTAATAGTGCTAGTGGGCTTTCAGCTGAGATGGAAACATGCTGCTTGCAAGTGCAGGGTGACAAGTTTCCTCGGTCCCAACACAAACTTATCACATTCTATAAAAACTGTTAGAACACTGCTCCTTCTGCCTTTAAGCATGACTCAAGGCTCGCAGCAAATTCTTCAGTTCTCAAGTGAATAGTTTCTTCATGTCCGTGCATAAAGTACGCACAACAGCAATACTTTTACACTGTGTAATGGAAATTGCACATTCTGCAGTAACAAGCTGCAAAACTTGAATGCTTCTTGTATAACTTTAAGTTCAAGCAAAATGTAATCAGTCTTGTGGCTGTGGGTGCAGATCCCAGTGCAAATTGCTCCTTGTGTAGTGGTCTGTATAGATCCTTGCATAACTTACCTCTTCTTTAGTCTGCACATTGTGCTAAGTTTGTCTCGCACGACAAAATTACGTATACCGCTGTCGGCCAACACTGCGTTGTTACTTCCCTCTTACCTGCAAGATCTTATGCCGATATATTTTTCGACCACACTGCTCAAACAGATTTTATCGCTTTTTAATTTTTAAATCGTTACAAGCCGTAAAATAAGCTCCCACACTCTTTCACATCACAACCTCACAAACGAAATGGCTACCTTAAGGTTCAAGATCTGCAACATCTTCGGACACACATTAAAACAAAAACAATCACGGACATGGGCAGCTGATCCGTGGAAATCTTCTTGATCGGTTTTCATGACCTTCATGACGGTAATGAAGGCACAGCGATATGTGCGATACGTACTACAGTACGAGTGTGAATAGGTATATGCTCTCTGACGGCGTAGTAGTTTATTACGAACGGTTACGAAACTAATGAACGTTATGAACATGGTACAGAACGTACAGGACATTTATGCTCCAGTCATTCCCGGTGTTCCCGGTCGTCCCGGTCGTTCTTGATTGTTAGGCGTTCCTAGATTCTAGTAATTGTACCGGATTACTGGAAGAGCGTGAAGAGGTCGTGTGCAGTTGTGTTTATAAGTTGCGGAGACTTGTGGATCGGTGACGTTTGTTCGTTTCGAGCAGGAGTTGCTTAATACGAATTTGAAATTGCAGTTATAATGGCTACAATATTTCGATTTTGGATGGGGACAAGTAGCATTTTAATTCCTCGCAGTAAACATGTACACTGCATTTGCAGCACCCGAAATATATCAAGTGTGTAGTATAGGTGTTTGGTTTTACATATTGACAAGTCATCCAGAATAATTTGCATTTTTCATTAGTACCCTTCTAAAACTCGTCGTATGTATATCAAAATAAATAAAACTAAATTACCTTCAGCCGCTATAATTTGCCCTTCAAAGAGTTAATGCGGCAGTATCGAAGAGTAATGTAATTTCTGGTCCCACCGGATGTCATCAGTGTAGAAAGCTGTAGTTTCTTGTAGGATATAAGTTTCTGAGCTTTCTGAAAGCAGTGGTTAAGAAGCGTTCTGTCTTTTGGGATGTAACGCCGTATAGTCATTGCAAGTCAACATACGTTTCGAAGGGAGATGGAGGCGACATGTTCTTTTGAAATCCCTGTTGACGTACAATGGACTACATGGTGTTATATAGGAGAAGACAGAACTCTTTAATTTCTTACCGTAGAGCAGGCAAGTGGTGATGTTTGTAAAGTGAGCATGAAATTTGAGGATCGTAACAAGTTCATGTTGTATAGATACACAATGAGTGGAGTGCCTTAAATGAATTATTATATATGGAATGAATATGTGATACTACAGTCTAGAAATCCGTTAACGGCCGAGGGGATCCGTTGCCCTGACCACGCAACACCCTCTATCTGCCAAAGTTGGCACTAACTTCGCCGACAAGCTGCGGTCGCTCGGTCAGTATAGCTCACTTGCAGACTGAAGCCACGGAGTTTGTTTTTGTTTGTTAGTGTGATATTCTCTGTAATTTTTATATGATAAAGATTGCAGAAAGATTTTTCAAAATGATTTCATAATTGAGGAGCACAGTTGGTGTTATCTGATGGAGAGATTAGTTCAGTTGTGTGTCAGTAACGTCATTGCTTCAGCCAACTTGCTCACTACCAGTATATGTGCTATTATTCCTCCATTTGTCCATATACAATAGTGGCTTAGTGCCTCATATACAGGGCAGCCCCATGACAATGTATACAAGTTTCCAAGGTAATGTGAAGATGGAGCAGCAAAGTATGTTGTTGCTGTTCTTCCAGAACTCCATGCAATTGCATCAGCTATCTGATATTGTGATGTTTAGTATTTACAACTACTGATATGTTGGGATTTTGGACTTTATCCATCGTCCTGGTTTTTAGGATAACAAATAAAAACACGACATTTTGGAAACTGGATCTGTTTCCGTCCTCAGGTGAAGGAAAACACATATTCAGTTGGGTCCCTTAGAAAGAGCTAGCCTCAATCACTGTCCAGTGACAGATCCAGTTTCCGAAACGTCGTGTTTTTATTTGTTATCTTAAAAACCAGGACGATGGATAAAGTCCAAAATCCCAGCATATCAGTGTGTTATATACCATCATCAAAATCCTATAGTAACTACTTTTACAACTACTACTTTGGCAGATGATGCGAGGAGCAGCTCACTGACAGAAATGTTGTATAGTAATTTTAAAAGTTGTAAAATGGAATCTGAATTGTGCACAAATTTAATAAATTTTAAAAATTAGCTAAAACTTAGATATTAGTTCTGTCATATCCATTATTAGAAAGTGTCTTTGTGAAATAGTATAGTCACAAATTAACCATATGTTATGTTCATATTGAACTTGACAGACACTTGTATGTGTGATTATTGAATGATCCATGTTTATGCTCAGAGCCTCATACAGCACAGTCACCAGCAATAATCTGAGCATAAGAATGACATTATGCAATGAAACCAGAGGTACTTTCTCAGATGGGAAGTTTTCAGTATAAAATTGTTCCTTATGCCTGCAAAAGTCAGACTGAAACACTAGATTTGATAACATATGGATAGTTTTATTTATGGTTTATTTAATGATGCTGTCAGGGGCATCAAGTGTATAGCATTAGATGATAGGATGCTTATTGAATGATGAATAGGAAAGAGTGTGGAAGGAAACAGTCATAGCCCAATCTAAGATACGTTGTGGCATTTCCCTGTGGGGACTGAATAAAACCAAAAAAAGGAGCTGAGTCATGATAACTGGTGTCCTGACTAAGATCCAGACTTCCAGAGTATGAGCTAGAAGCATTGCAGCATGTGCGAACTTGCCTAGCATAAGGATTGTTGGCAGTCAGAACTCTTAAATGAAAATTGTCTGCAAGGTTCAACTGTGAGAATTGGAAGCGTTAAAAGTACTGTGCCATATTTGCTCAAGGCAAGAAATGTGAAGCCAGCAGAGACAGCCGTTGCTAGGGAACAGCTCAACAAACATGCCCATTGCTGGGCAACAGATTCATGACATGCAAGAATGGAGTAAATTGGAAGTGGTGTTCTCTATGCGGTCCATGCGATAGCTATGTGGCACAACAATCAAAGAACTCTTGGGAGAAGTTTTTGTAAGCGGTCTATACTGATGCTGTATAACAAGGGTCAGCTTCTATTAGAAGAGAGTACACTTGACAAAAGGCCAAGCATTTTCGTAAGAGACAAACCCATCTTCTCGTCAGAGACGATATTGTGTCAGGAGTATTACCGCAGGAGTTCAGTTGGAAAAGTCTCTGGTTGTGGGTTTCAAAGGGCTTGACACCAAGCTGAACTGTTGGCGGTAAATCGCCAGTCATAAAGTAACTTTGACTTTGACTTTAGAAGAGAGTCTTGTGAGTCAATCAGAAGAGTAGGGTGTTGATGTGAGATGGCTGCCAGCCTGGGAGTGAGTTATAAGACAGTTGCTGGCCAGTAAGGACATGAACAGCCATGTGATTTACTCCATTGTTGATGCTAGTTAGACATTGCTGTGAAGGACGCGTTGAGTGGTAGTGTGCGAATCTGAGAGCTCCTTAATTTAAGTACAAAAGAGCAGTTTAATTCGGTCAGTAGTAAAAAATAAGTGGTTATCTTCTATTTAAATTTTTTTCTATACTGAACGTTTTCTTCCTTTTTTTACTTACTCTTAAGCCACGCTTAGCTCCTAGGCCATTTTCCGCCATATTGTGAGCTATTAGTATCTGATCTTCCGCTCAACGCTTCTAAACTGCATTTTCTTAACTTAACTTTCTGTTAATATAGATTAGTAGTAGAATTAGTAAACATACTTGTTATTTTGTATCTTAAATACGGTGATTTGTATTTTCATAAGTGTACTGGTAGGCCTAACCTACAAGTAGTGTGTTACTTGTCTTAAGGAAACTGATTTGTATTTTCGTAAGTATACAGTAGGCCTAACCTACAGGGAGTGTGTTATTTTATATCTTACTGAAAGTCGATTTGTATTTTCACAAGTGTTATTTATATCTTACATAAGTTGTTTGTATTTTCGTAAGTGTACAGTAGGCCTAACCTACAAGGAGTGTGTTATTTTATATCTTAAGGAAGTCGATTTGTATTTTCACAAGTGTTATTTATATCTTACATAAGTTGTTTGTATTTTCGTAAGTGTACAGTAGGCCTAACCTACAAGAAGTGTGTTATTTTATATCTTTAGTAAGTTGATTTGTACTATTGCAAGTGTACCAGTGGGCCTAACCTAAAATAAGTGTATCATTGTATATAGTGGGCCTTAAAAGATTTGTGCCAGCATATACTCTTGTAAGT
>NW_019735481.1:181879-190594 GCF_002891405.2 Cryptotermes secundus | reverse complement strand
AAGTGAGGGTGGGCAGACACATCGAACTTTCCCACGATATCAGAGAAATTCAGGAATGAAAATGACGTTACATACGAGGTTGATGCATTTGTGCATGTCGTACTAAGCAAGGTATAAAAACAGTTGCTTTATGAGGAATTAGTTCGTACCATTGAATATTTGACGCAATAGACAAGGTGTCGCAGAAACCGATGTTGCTATAACCAAGTTTTACTGTGTAAATACAGACAATGAACTTATTAATACAGACTGACTAACAAATGACAGACCCGACCTCTCGTCAGAGAGGGCGCTACACATGGACAGGACAGTAACTTTCATTCAAAAGAAATATCTGGTCATGAGCCCCAGCTGGGGCTCGACACCAAGACAGACAGACTGACTGACTGACCGTCAGTTGTAACATGACCTTGCATTGCCTTACATCGGTTTGTCCAGTGATTGAGGCTAGCTCTTTCTAACGGACCCAACAGAATAGGTGTTTTCCTTCACCTGAGGACGGAAACAGATCCAGTTTCCGAAACGTCATGTTTTTATTAGTTATCTTAAAAACCAGGACAATGGATAAAGTCCAAAAACCCAATATATCAGTGATTTACATTTTTATTTATATAAGATAGATAGATAGATGAAAACGACACAGCCCAATTCCAAGGCAATGTCACACGAAAAATTAAATCAGAATGAAAATAAATCGAAACTGTTTATATTCGGCGTTGGCTATCCCAAGACTAACTCCTTCAGCGCTTACCTCCAGGCTCTCTTCCATATCCCTTGGCATCTGCCCTGAGACTGACTGCTTCTTGTCCAAGGTGGGCTATTTATACCTCTGCGGATGCTGTGATTTCGCTCGGAATCTCTTGTGATATTTGTGACCTCGTGATACTCGAGACGCTCGTGATATTGAACAGTCGCCGGAGCTAAACTCTCTTATACATAGAGCCAGCGCTCGGATGGGATAGGGAATACCTTATCGAAGAGTTAGTTTCATCTGTTGCTTGGGAAATGCTAGCAATGGCAAACTGTTATTGCATTCCCATGGAAGTATGTGCTAACTGTTCTAGCATTACAATTGAAACGACTGCTGGATTCGGAACATGTGGCAGGTTTTTACCTGTTTTTATCTGTCACGGTTGTGACGTCTACATAATAGGCATACAAAAACATGCGCGTATTCGAATACAATGTGTCAAAATTTCGAAGCGATCGGTGAAGAAGTTTTGGAGATCTTGGGTAAGACTCAAATGAACATTTACATTTTTATTTATATAGATTCCTTACTTTACTTTTACCCCTGTGACCTGAAGCAGATGATCATTTATAGGTAGTTCATGAAATAGTGTCTGGCATTATGTTGAAACATTTCTGACCAGGTTATCATTCAGGATATCACTGATAAGGTAAGCACATCAGCTGTGCACATGTGATGATGGGATTCATGACACTTTCTGTGCTTGTCTTATCAATTACTTCTGAATTCTGATTCAGCAGTTTCTCAGATATGTCATATTCTGTAGGACAGTGGTTCTCAACCTTTTTGTTTATATTTTATCTGTGTACAGAGCCCCTCCCCCCGGTAATTTTAGTAATTTTATACTCAAAATGGATGAGGTGCTCAAATCAACACATCAGAAACTGAATTCATTATATGTGGCAATTTCAATATTGATTACCTCACTGATAATCATAAAAAGAATCAACTCAATTCCCTATTAAACTCTTGCAATCTCTTTAGCACTGTTAACTTCCCTACTAGAATAACAAATACTTCTAAATCAACTATCGATAATATATTTATTGATTACTCCAGAATGGGAAGATTTAAATTATCACCTATGTATAATGGTATGTCTGATCATGATGCGCAATTAATATTGATCCATGATATTACTATGCCCCCTCATGTTAAATGGTCACGAATGATAAGAAAAATTGACAAATATTCCTTGTTAAATTTTAATTATAATCTTAGTAATGAACTTTGGAATGAAGTATTTGATAATAATGAAGTGAACACTGTGTTCAGCACGTTCTTAAACATTTTCTTAAGACACTTTTGTAATAGTTTTCCCAAATGTCTCACTAGACCCCATACTAATACTAAAGTATGGATATCATCTAGCATAAAAACTAAATGTAGCATAAAAGGAGTAAGGAGAGTAATAACCCTAATATACAAACTTACTATAAGCTGTTCTGTAAAGATCTAGCTAGAAATATTATGGAAGCCAAATGTTCATATTATGATAAACTAATTATAAACTCCAATAATAGAACTAAAACCACTTGGAATATTGTTAAATCATTGACTGGGAGGAAACCCTATCATGAAATTATACCAAACTTGAGTGCTCCCAATAGATCATATATCAGTACTAAAATGATTGCCGAATCCTTCAATAAATATTTTTATCAATAGTGGAGACCATTACCAAAAGTACACTAAAAATGGTGATATACTTGACATATGTAATAAGGCTAATGAATATTTAACTAATATATTTACAACCACTTTCCCTTCGATCAATTATAGTTACAACAAATGAAATTGAAAAAATTATAGACAAATTGAAAATGACCAATTCTACTGGGTATGATGAGATCCCTATCAAAGTATTAAAAAGGTGTAAACATCTTATTACCTCATCCTTAACATACATAATAAATAGATCGTTAGCTACCGGTATATTTCCTGATAGGCTAAAATACTCTGAGATAAAACCTATATATAAAAATGGTGATAAAAATCTTATCGATAATTATAGGCCTATATCCTTATTGACTTTCTTTTTGAAGATATTTGAGAGAGTGGTATTTGTAAGACTTTGTCATCATTTGACTATCAACAGTGTTTTAGCCAATGAACAGTTTGGATTTCGAATGAAATTTTCCACTGAAAAGGCCATTAATAAATTGCTTGACCTGACCTTAACTGCCCTAAATGCTGGCCATAATGTGGGTGGAATATTTTGTGATTTGAAAAAGGCCTTTGATTTTGTCAATCACAAGCTTTTATTATCCAAGTTGGAATTCTATGGTATTACGGGTCCAATGCATAAATGGATAGCATCTTATCTTAAAGGAAGGTTTCAGAGAATTAAATTACAAGGTAATGATAGTAACCTAAATACCTATTCAAATTGGGGCTTAATATCCCATGGTGTCACGCAGGGATCCATTTTGGGTCCCCTGTTATTCTTGATCTATATAAATGGTTTGCCTCTAGTATTAAATAGGATTTCCTATCTTATCCTCTTTGCTGATGATACTAGTGAGATTATATCCAATCCAGATCCTCTAAATTTCCTGCATAGTGTGACTCAAGTTCTCAATAAATTAAAATTATGGATTAATGCTAATTTATTGTTCTTAAACTTTTCCAAAACTGAATTTGTCAAGTTTAATACAAAAAATATGCATGAACATGTGATAAAGATAGTATATGATAACATGGAAATACCCAACTCAACCAGTTTAAAGTTCTTAGGGGTTAATATTGCAAATACTCTAACTTGGAAAACTCATATTGACTCTAAGTTTAAGGTCTTTCATTCTGGTCCGTCACACTAACAAATTAACAATCAAGTTCCTTCCGTCAAATGTGACACTTTTTTAAGTTTTCCACCTCGTCACCACCTGCCTTACATGTTTCGGCTCACCACGGAGCCATCATCAGAGGCATTTATAGTAGAAAAAGAAATCACCAACACACAAAACTTCACTTTGTCAAAGATAACCACGTTCCAGTTAATTAAAATAATTACAAATAGTTAAAATTACCCAGAGTATCGGTTCACTAAAAGTTTTTCACACACCACAGTAGCTTTCTTATTTGTTCGTCGTTACTTCTGTAAAATTATGTTTCATTATTTGAAGTAAGAATTCTTAAAATTCCTAGAATTCTTTCCCGCTTGGCCCAATCTTTTTGCTTCGGGGTGTTGCTGACGTGTGTTGTCTGTAGGTAGTTGATGTTGCTTGTCTGTGTGTTGTGATGCTTCACAACTAACTTCTTAATTAACTGGAACGTGGTTATCTTTGACAAAGTGAAGTTTTGTGTGTTGGTGATTTCTTTTTCTACTATAAATGCCTCTGATGATGGCTCCGTGGTGAGCCGAAACATGTAAGGCAGGTGGTGACGAGGTGGAAAACTTAAAAAAGTGTCACATTTGACGGAAGGAACTTGATTGTTAATTCATATTGACTCACTTATCCCGAAACTTAGCTCTGTGTGCTATGCGATCCGAATCATAAAACCATTCGTGAATCATGAAACTTTGCTTATGGTTTATTATGCTTATTTTCACTCTGTTATTCGATATGGCATTATTTTTTGGGGTAACTCTTCGTACGTCAGCAATGTCTTTCGTTTGCAAAAGAGGGTGGTGAGACTAATAACTGGTGCTGGTAATAGAGACTCATGTAAAACGATATTTACTACTATAAAAATTCTTACTCTGTCATCTTTGTATATTTATTCACTATCTTTTGTTGTTGGTAACATGGATCAATATTATTTTGTATCTGATATACATAATAGAGACACTAGACAGGTACTCAACATAAAGCTATATCAACCCTCAACTCGTTTATCATTATATGAAAAAGGCTCATATTATATGTGTATCAAACTATTCAATTGTCTCCCACTAAATTTGAAGCAATTATATAAAGATATTAAGCAGTTTAAATTAAAACTAAAAGAATTCTTGAGTTGTCACCCATTTTATACTGTGGATGAATTTTTTGTATATACTAGTCAGTAAGATTAATTGTATTCTGGTTCTATTCTTATGTCTTGACTTAGTTCTTTGTACTACTTATTTATCTAATATGACTTTTCCACATCCTAAAGTATTGGATTTTTATGAAATAATAGATGAGTAATGAAAATGAAAAAAAGAGCTTGTACTGACGCCTGAAACCTATGAGAGTTCTATAATATGATGTCTTGGTTCTGTGTTGTTTTTGTAAACCGGAGGAGTTTTGTTGTATATATCTGATATGTTCTTTTTTTTTATATTTGTTTTATATTATGAATGCCTTGACTTGTCACCCATTTTATACTTTGGATGAATTTTTTGTATATATTATTAGGTAAGATTAATTGTATTCTGGTTCTATTCTTATGTGTTGACTTAATTCTTTGTACTACTTATTTATCTAATATGACTTTTCCACATCCTAAAGTATTAGATTTTATGGAAATAATAGATGAGTAATGAAAAGAGCTTGTACTGATGCCTGAAACCTTTGAGAGTTCCATACTGGGGGAGTTTTGTTGTATATATGGCTGATATGTTCTTCTTTTATTTTGTTTTATATTATGAATGCCTTGACTTGTTCCTGTCGGAATGGAATGCTTGTTTTTTGATCTGTGACTCATTCTATATCCAATGGTTGTTTCCCAGCCTGTAGCTGGATCTATTTTTGAATTTGAAATAAATTGAATTGAATTGAACTGTGGCCCAGTAAATTTTTGTTATAAGACAAGGACCCAGTACTGGGCCACAGCCCAGTGGTTGAGAAACACTGCTGTAGAATGTAATGCAATACACCAATGTGGTATATGTATTATGTAATTAAAATAAACGTTATGTAATATGTAGGAATTATGCTACCGTCAACACAACACATATTTCAGTATTACATTTAGATCTTTATTTACTAACGACATGTTCTGGTCATACATGACTATCATCAGGCAGGAATATGTATAGTTATTGAAATACCAATTTGGATCCTTATTGGTGCAATGTGTAATTGTATGTAGTTCCTACATACTGTCTGAGACAACAGGATGCAACAAATGAAAATAAAATAAATATTTTCTAGAACATTGACTTTGTTAGTGTTCTTTTCTTTATAAAGGATTTTCAGTTACATTGTTCTTTCTGATTGTAATATGTGTGTTATGAGAGCTTCAGTGTAAGAAGAAGGAAATAAAATAAGCATAACTATATGAATTGGAATATGGGTGCTGATGGAATAATTCTTATTTATTTATTTAGTTAATTGTGATTTATTTAAAGACTTTAAATATCCCAAATTTTACAGCATTGAGTGATGAGGGATCAGTGAATAAAGAATTGAAAAAGTATGCGGAAAGAACCAATTTTGGCATAATTTTCCTGGACCAACTGAGGAAAATCGCAACAGAAAACCCAGTCATGATAGCTAGTCTCTGGACTGAGATTTGAACCATGGACCTTTCAAATAGCACAAGTTCTACCCATTCCTCGATATTTTGTCAGTAATCAGTAGTTATAATGTTCTGATGTGCTCTCTGGTTGATGCGGTTGTATGAATGATCATAACTTTCATTTCCATTTCATTTATTCACTTTCCATAAATCCTGTCAAGAGTACAAAGATTATTTTAATATTTGGACTTTAGACTGTTAACCAAATGAAAATCACATTCAGTTTTGTACCCTTATAGAGTGTCTTTGCTTCATTGTTGAGTCCTTATCCTCATATCTACTATTAGGTTATGTTCCCTTATCCACTGTGCTCTAAATAACTCATATTAAAGTTGAATTCAGCTCTGAAAGGGAAGCTGTAATGCCAAGTGTTATGATTATTATTAAAAAGAGTAGCATAGTTAATCCACATTACAAATGCATGTTGCTTTTCTGCTTATGTATCATCTTGTCTCTATAGAAAATAAAATGTTCTGTTTCATTGGATTAACTTATTAAGCATTCTAATGTTCTTCCTATTCTACAGTTGTCTACTGTAATAAAATAAAACAAAATGCTCATTCTAATAAAGGAGAGGTATGAGAGTTAAACTTAAGAAAAAACTAGTCTAATAAAGTCATTTGTAGTTCATTTAATGAATGTAAGTTAAAGAGTTACAGTTAAGATACCTTCAAATATTGAGATGATGATTCACTTGCGAAACAGACACAACATTCTATGTAAAACATGGAAGAGAAACAGCTAACTGCATCTAATTTGATAGGAATGATGGAAACAAAACACAACGACAATCAAAAACAAATTTGGAGGTGGTATTACTCCTGTCTTTCAGCTTTGGTGCAGATGTGGTGGACCCTCATCTTGATCATTGGTTAGGACCCCATGAAGTCTTAAGTCTGTATGCAGTGATCACTGACACACACATAAAGTATGGGACAAAGGGCTAGAGATATAAATGAGACTGTAATATACCAATAGGTATAATGCATAGAAGGATAATGAAAGGGAATGCCAAAAATTGAAACATTAGAGCTTAGTGAGGGAGTAAAGTTTTAAGTGCTTTGTCACCATTTCTTACACATTCATGATTCTTGTTTACTATCTCTTGTCATTATGTATTTGTTTTTTTTTTCAGATGTGAAAGCAGACTTGACTAAAATAGGGTTTATTGGCCTTGGAAACATGGGCGGTCCTATGGCTCGGAATGTTCTTGATAAGGTAATTACAGCATGAAGATTGCAGTTTAAACTGCAGTTTTTATAGGGCTAAAAGCAGACACTGTTCCTGCATTTTGGTGCCATATTATCAAGGTATGTGGTAATACAGTAATGTAATGTGGGCATAAGGCTTAATTTCAGATATCATCACTAGCTGCCTGCTCAAGAAGGCAGAGATTTCCCCTCTTATGTTTGGCATTGTGGTAAACTAAAAGAGTTCCACTATCATAGCTAGGAATTGGACCCGTTCATCTAAAATCTAGGTAGATATACATACATGCCATAGATTCTAGTAAGCCGGATGTTTAAGAAATGAGAATACACTATATCACATTAAGAAAACTGTGAATACAATACATATAAAGAAACATTGCAAGAATAAAATACAGTACAGTAGATGTAACCGCACATATAAGTACAATATTAATAGTTCCTTAACAGTTTTAAACTCTATTCTGAAGTAGCTGAAATTACACCAAAATCATTGTATATTCACGTTCATTTATTAACTCTTTGAAGCACACATTTACTGTGAATGATAATTAAATATTCAGCTCTTATCTCACAGGAAACATTCTGCATCTGCATTATAAATAGTAGCTATTGAGGAATTTTATTTATTTATTTATTTATTCACTTCACATCCATGGATCATTATAAATGACATAGGACAAGTCAAAACACTCTATAATCCAATACAACGATACAATAAGACAATACAATGATACAATAATAGAATAATAAGAAGAACAATATNACCTCCTGCTATCCTGTTCTCTGCAAGAGTAAAAAAACAAAACAGAGCAGAAGGTATTCCCACATATATGTTATTGTAAAGATGTAAGTCATTTATTCATTAAGTATATGATAACTAGTAATTATGATTTGATTTATCCCCAACCACGAAAAAGTCTTCTACCCTATAAAAACAATGATCCAGCAAGAATGTTTTCAGAGTCTTTTTGAATTTGTGTAGTACTGGTATCTCTTTAATATATTGTGGTAACTGATTAAACATCCGACATCCTATATTACTAAAGTTGTTTTTGGATAAACTCGTATTACATGGTACTGTATATAGGTTATCCTTTCTCCTTGTATTGTATGAGTGTATTTCGGAATTGATTGAGTAAGCACTTAAATTTGCCTTTATGTAAACCAACACTTCATATATATATAGGCATGGTAAGGGTAATATATGTAACAGTTTAAAATATTGTTTGCAACTAACAGTTTTCGGGATTTGTATCATGATTCTAATAGCTCTTTTTTGTAGCTTAAAGATCACTTTTGCTTCTC
>NW_019735481.1:127339-180008 GCF_002891405.2 Cryptotermes secundus | reverse complement strand
ATAACTCAACCACACAGTTATCACCATTACTATCAAACAACAGATTATCAATCGGCATGGCTAATATACGTGAACAGACCCACCTGAAGTACAAGATGTCGGCACACTGCCTCCGCTCGTCAGACCCATGTCGAAGAGAGCCTTCGGCTGACAACTCTCTATTCTGTTTAAAATCAGAATTCCAAGTCTCTTGAATTTCCCTCATTTATAGTCTTAATTCGCTGATTCCGCGTGGACGACAAGGGGGTAGATAGCTCCTCCCTTGTGTTCTAATTTCCTAAAGTTAGGCTTTCATTGGGTCTTATCGGGATGTGGGCAGACCCCCCGGGCGTCTGATCGCTGCGTAAGCAATCTCTTTCGATTCTCCAGTGCCCGAGTTAGGCAAACTTCTGGCGCTGTGAGGACACAGCCTTGCTGGGCAAGCAGATTCCTGACCTACTTGCCATTACTGATGTTTACAAGTTGCGGCAATAGCTGTGCAACACTGTTCGCTCGTCGCGAACATTTTGGGCAGTGGCTTACCTCTACTATCTCAAATTTGGGGCACAACACAACATGAAACTCATTCCTGTGTTCACAAGAACCCACCATGGTTTATTGCATAACTGTATTTCACCAATATATAAATAAAGGAAACAAATGAGTGCCAATAGACATGGTATCATGTCTATACATACTTGGAAATTGTGTTAGTAATAATCTTACAGTAACCATTTTAAATATCTCCATTTAATTTTAGGGCCATAATTTGGTAGTTTATGATGTTCATCAGGAGGCAATGGAAGTGTTAAAGGAACATGGAGCTACAGTATCACAAAGTCCAAAGGATGTTGCAGCACAAGCTGACCACATCATTACAATGTTGCCAAATAATGCATGTGTGCTAGAAGCATATCAGGGAGAAAATGGCATTTTTAAGTAAGTGGTATTTAATAGACAGTGCTGACAAAAGTATATTTCTCTAATGTGTAACCTCTTTGAAAAGTTAATAAAATGCTCCTGAAGAGCATGCAATTTGAGAAAATTCAGGAATGTAACTCTAAGACAATCCAAGAACATAACGTCATTTGTGATATTGTATGGATTGATTGAGTTCATCTTCAGTATGTTCGTTCTTGAAAGCCATATAATATCCCTTTCTGACTTCCTAAATCTATCATGCCTTTACCACAGACCTTGTACCTATCATTTTAGGGCTTTTGACAGACCTTCCAAGCTGCTATGGAGGTAGTGTGTTACCACTTTACTTTGCCTAATTAGGTTCTCTCCAGCCTCAGATTTTGGCCACCTTCTGCAACTAAGGCACTGAATTTGGGCATGTATTATCCCTGCACACAGTATTCATTATAGAAAATATAAATGAAGATGTGAAATAAACATCCATTGAGGAGGTGAAGTGGGAGAAGGGAAACAAAAAGAGAAGGGAAGGGAGAGACAGATACAAGAGAAATGATTATGGGAGAACTGTGAAGAATAGAGAAGGATTTGTCATAAAATACCTACCCTGGTGACAGTGTAATAGATGACACTTTCAGTAAACAGCTAGTGTAGTTCTGAAGTTCCAGTCAGCAATATAAAGACACTGCTTTCAAAATCGGCTCAAAAATTGCCGAGAGTCTGTAATCATAAAATTTAGCCTATGTGATACAGAATATCTATGTTAGTCTATTTCGGAGATAGCTGCATTTATTTTACTTTATCGTGCCATTTTGTACAGTGCATCAAACTGACATTTTTCTTCTACATGGCCAAAAGACATCATCCTTGTATATACAGTTTTACATGTTGAAAGTACTCTATTTGAAAGAAAGAAATGAACAGTGAGACACTAAGAAGTATTACAGATTAATCAGAATAATGAACTACGTTGGTAGGCTGAAAAGTAATGCACACATGCTTGTAGAGCGCGAACAAAAACAAATAGCAAGATCAGGCAAAAAGTACATTAAAGTACAATTCTTAAGTTTCAAAAGCATATATTTATTTTTCAATATAGTCACCGTTAAGGCTAACACATTTCTACCAACGTGTAACAAGTTTTTTCATTCCATCAATGAAAAATTCTTCCGACTTTTCTCAAATCCAGGACTTGACAGCTGCCTTCACCTCATCGTCCGAGGTGTAATGATTACCCTTGAGGTCTCTCTTGAGTAGAGGAAAAAAATAAAAATTGCAAGGCACAAGATCGGGGGAATAATGAGGGTGTGGAATCAGTTCAAACTTCAGGTTTCGCAGAGCCTCTTCAGTTGCGCACGAGGTGTGTGGACGAGCGTTGTCATGTTGCAAGATTATTGGCGCCAGGCTGCCTCTAACACGACAAACTCGACGCCGGAGTTGTTTTAGAGTCTGTATGTACTGAGAAGAATTTACCGTTGTCCCTCGTCAAAAGAAGTTTTTTGGCGGATGGTTGTGTTTTGAACTTTTTTGCCTGAGGAGAAGACGGATGTCGATATTCAGCGCTCTGTCTTTTCTCTTCCGGGTCGTAACGATGGACCCATGACTTGTCCCCCATCACAATATTCAAAAGAAAGTCGTCTCCTTCGTCACGGTGGCGCTGCAAAAGTTGCTCGCAGCATTCCAGTCAACGCTGTTTGTTCTCGTCTGTGAGACGGCGTGGTACCCATCGTGCACAGATTTTACAGTATCCCAGTTGTTCAATAATGAAGCTGACACGTTCCTTGGATATTCCAATATGGTTTGCGATACGCTTTTGAGTGATTCGCCGGTCATTTTGAATCAAATCGTCGACGAGTTTGCGATGATTATCGTCTGTGGCAGTGATCGGACATCTGCTGCGTGTTTTATCAACAATTATGGCTTTTCCAGGCTCGCAACTATGAAATTTTATTACCCATCGATTTACAGTAGACCAATCAACAGCATCGCCACCATAAACAGCCTTTAAACGATGATGAATCTCAGTAGGAGTCACTTTAACAGCAGTGAAAAAATTCGATAACAGCACGCTGTTTAACTCGCGATGACATAGCACTAGAATACGTCTCCATACTTCGTTTCTCGAAATACACTGGATGAACGCAATGACCTCAAACCCCTCAAACCTGCGCATGCGTATTGAGGAGGAATGTTACTTCCGAATGCCACCTGGCGCACTTCTGAAGGTCATTTCGTTGGCACTCTACAAGCATGTGTGCATTACTTTTCAGCCTACTTACATATAAAGCACCGTTTCTGTGATGTGCAAACCATATTCCATGGATCACTTGTTTTCTTAGTGGTTCTCAATAATTTTTTAATGTTTAATTTCAGTATGAATGCCTACCTAAAACTAACTTTCTGTTAATTATACAATTCCAAACATTGATTCTTTTCACATGTATATCCTTTGATTTGTAGTTCTAAGGTAGGAGCATGGAAAGTTAAAGCTTAGAATGATTTCCAGTTGTGGATGATTTTGTGATAGACAGTGCACTGTGAAAGTGGAAGTTTTTTTTATTTCTACTATGCCTGATCACTTGTGTTCTGTATTTCTGGATTATATTGAACATTGGTAGTACTGTTGCATTGCATATTTGTAAATCATCCAAACTGTTATATTAACTCTTTGACTGGCGCGAAGGGTATTTAAATCTCACCCCTGTCCTGGCAGGCCCTTTAAACCTTATGTTGCTAAAATGCATTTAGTTGCTATTTCCTAAACAACTTCAACAAAAATTGGTTTTTAAAAACGAAATTTTCAGGAACTAATTAAAATACAATATTTTATGCAATAAATGCCTTTCCATACCTCTTTATTAGTTTTTCTTCGTGTGATAAACATTGAAACATGAAAGTTTGCAGAGAGCCACACCACAGCCTGCACACATGATACTTGTTTCTTTTCTAATCTTGTGCTTAGCACTCACGCGACACTTTCTCAGGGCACCATTCTTCTTGTTACTGGGAGGAACATGGACCATTTTGTGAATTTTCAAGCCAACCTCTAGACGATTTACTGGCTCTTTCACTGGTGGTTTTTTCAAGGTCGAGGGCGGAGGCGTGACTGCACTCGAGTCTGACGCAATAGATTCGTCATCCACTTCATTCCTTGACTCTTCTCCCTCTCCAACCTCTTTGTTTGGTTCAGTCATTTTTCTACACAGTCCAATAAAAAATCTTTGAATCTGTAATTTCTCTTCTTGTATTTTTCGTTTGTTGTGTTCTTTTTGAATAGAATGAAACTATTCAACCGCAAAGACATGTTTTGTCCATACCATGGGTGTGAAATAGGAGCCTAGTGGACAAATATTCTTCAATTTCAGGGCGTTTGTCGATTCCTGTCATGAACACAATTCCTAAGTATGTCCAGATTTCATCTGATGTGACATAATTGTAATTGTGTTTTCGAGAGTGAGGAGCTAACTCATGTGTGTTGAAGTGCTGGTGAGCATAGCGATTGGTTTCAGTTGTGATGTGATTTACCAAGTCGTCATCCAGAAAAAATTTTAATCCATGAAAAGGGATGCATTTTATGTGTTATATCAATTTTGATCCCGAAACTATTAGCAAATGGAAATATTGGGGGTACAATGTCTCCGTACGTTCATGAGATGGGCGCGTCAGGCACCGCACTCGTGGTAGGTAAATGTTCATAATTACTGTCTTGTGGATCATTGTCTATCACTGTATTATTGTCACTATCAACTTCATCCAATTCAGGAATCATTAATTCATCGCCACTATCATCAGAACAAGTCTCGTTCACAACATTTTCCAGCTGGTCTGTAGGAACACGAAGACACTTGCTGCAAGAAGCCATGGTGAAACTGAATGAATGTGATATATTTTCTGACCTTTTCCTTCTCAGAGGGTTCTGACAGTAATATAGACCCCCACAAAGTTTACAAGGGTTCTTTACAAACATGCACAAAAACTATCATATATATGTCTTTGGTTGATGAGTGCCAAGAGAGCAAAGAAGGGAAGAGATTGTCAAAGTGTTAAAACACACCAACGCCAGGGAACGGCTGGCATCGTCCGGGCGTTAAAACACACCCGCACCAGTCAAAGAGTTAAGAACTTATTACAGGAAAGGTTATACAATAATTGCTTCAGTGTACAGACATAAGTAATACCATTCAGACCATAATACTACTGTGCTATTTTGGCCCCCTCAGCACAAAAAAAAGTTTTGGAAATGTATTCTTAGACAGATCAGTCCTATGCATGAACTTCTGGGGCAGGAATAACAATAGTATTACTTAATATGAGATCCAGAAATTTTTATGATCATACATCTTAAAAGAATATGTAATTTTGGTTAACTTATTTCTTTTCTAGGATTTAAAATAGCATAATGTTAGCAGAAAATCTGTACTTACTGTTCCATTTGTGTGTGATAACTTATGAATCATAATAGCTGAACAAATTATTCATGATGTATAGATCATAACTATACTTTTGTATTTTATAAGGAAATATTTTTATGTTTAAGGTGTGTAAAAGTAAAAAAAAGTAAAGCTATCCCTATACCAGGCCGTGAAGGCCCATAGGGTTGTGAGACGTTGAGGGTCCCACACTATCTAGACAATCGGCTCGAAGATGGCCTTAACGCACTGGCCGCGCTTTACTTCCCAGGAAAATTATTTAATAAATTCCTGGTACTCATTTCTGTTAGAGGCTGAGTAAACCCCAGGGCCTAGTGGAGCTGGAAGGAATAGGTCAACTGAATAAATCCAGTGACCTCATCGGGAATTGAACCCGTGACTTTTTGAATTGAAAGTTACATACTTGACAATGTAGAATGATCATGCAGATTTTAAGTAATTGAAATAAATAAAAGAAAAAAAAAAGTAAAGCTATCTCCGTACCAGGCCGTGAAGGCCCATAAGGTTGTGAGATGTTGAGGGTCCCACATTGTCTAGACAATCGGCTCAAAGATGGTGGTAAGGTTGTCAGCCCTATGCGCCGGCTGTGCTTTACTCCCCAGGAAAATTATTTAATTTATTCCTGGTACTCATTTCTGTTAGAGGCTGAGTAAACCCCAGGGCCTAGTGCAGCTGGATGGATTAGGTCAACTGAAAGAAATCCAATGACCTCATCGGGACTTGAACCCGTGACCTTCTGGCTTGTAGCATGGCTCCTCAACCACTACGCTACCGCATGCCCCAATTGAAATCAATACTCTTTAAAATTATGCATGCAAGCACACAAACACACACTGATGGTTGTATAGTTGAATTTATGTAATGTGTCTGTTGAGCTCTAGGCATGGATGCCACTGGGATTTTTTTTTTTTTCCAAAGGTAGAGAGCGAGACAGTTTTCTTACAAGCTTATGTTCAGACTTTGTGTTTGGGATAGGATAATAAAACTTTTAAAACAATTTCCGTTTTTTATTAATATTTGGTTTGCTATATTTCCTTCTTTTTTCTAGTTTTATTTTATTTTATTTTATTTATTTATTTTTTTTTTTTTTATTTTAATTGGAGGACCAGGTGCTTGACTTGTCCCATCCTGCTGGCACTCGTGGCTCCACAGTATATGAGGAAGGACAGGAATAATGTTATTTTGAAATTTCTTCCTTCCTGTATATGTATTATGTGTATTTTTATGTGTCTTAATATCAGGTCTGTGAAGAAAGGTACTGTGTTGATAGACAGCAGTACTGTGGATCCAGATGTCTCCAAAACAGTGGCAGCAGCAGCAGAAGCTCAAGGCACTGTGTTCCTAGATGCACCAGTTTCAGGAGGTGAGGTATTGATATAATTAAAAAGAATGGCAGTGGTGAGTGATGTGCACAGCTGTTGGTGATGAGAAGGAACCATTCTGTCATCTTAATATTTTCTCACAAAAGAACAACAAGGAATACAAAAGAGCAGATCATAATGTCTCTTCAAGTGATTGGCCTTGGCAGTGTGAAGTTGGTGTCCAGTGTTCAGAGAGACTATCTTCATTGTTGTGGGGGGAGTGATCTTATTGATTGCCGTGTCCACATGTTATATTTATACAGAAAGCTATAATCTGTCCCAGCCTGGCTTGTGTGGGCAATAAGAATGCAGTCAGATGTTTGCTGTGTGCTAGCTCTGTCACCATTACAGTCACATTTTCCTTGCCTGATGCTTTTATGATGACACATTTTGAACATACATCATTGATGGTGTATCTCAGTGGTACACTCAGATACACTGGTGTTTCAACTGAATTTGCAAGTGAAGTTCCTTGCTATAATGAAAATCTCTTCCTCCACATCATTTGTACATCCAATTCTATGCTGGACTTCAATTTCTGCTGCTCGTTGAGTCTAATGATGTTACGTGAATCTGACATTCCAGTCTGCCATTGAATCTGTACGGACACTGATGTTTGCATAGAATTGGCATAGTTTCCTGTTTGTTTTGTTTCCTTATGTATATGTTTACTGCTTCTCATTTATTTGTTTGTTCTGCAATTTTTGATCATAATAATGAAGTGCATATGATATCTGCTGCACATGATATTTTTTGCCACAATGTTCTCCTTCACACTAGTGACTCTTTTCTTGACCTATCTGCCATTTTTATCGTGAGGGATACATGCATTAGCACAGAATCTCATGATATAAATTTGTGAATTAACTGCTTTTTCCTAATTTGGATGATACTTTGGGAAACCCTGAAACCTTGAAAGATGCTTTTGTCCCCCTCACTTTCTTGTTTGCTACCAGCATAACACAAAAGTGCAAATTCTGGCACAAAGATGCTAAAGAGCTTAAAATTGGTTAAAAAGTTATGATTATGTATGTATATATAATGTAACGTGTCAGCAATCCAGAAGAGTAACTTCTATGGAAACGCTAGGGTAGACCGTTGCATAAGAAGTAACAATAGCAGCACTGTAATCCCAACAGTGAGCCGTTGTGTAGAGAACATCGAATCTCCACGGTTACGACGAATACGCGAAGCGTTCCCACAGAGACAACGCAATAACAATGGGTCATTGCGTAGGGAACGCGGAACCGACAGAGCAACGTTTCCACAGCGACAACAGCAGGGTTGAATGCATTCGCACACCAGTCTCGGAATAGCCAGCTAAGAAGTCAGTCTCTCTCCAGCCTTCGAAGAAGTGAGTCTTGGAACAACCGCCAGAGAAGACAGTCCAGTGTCGGCCGAGATTATTGTAAGCAGTCATTGTAATACTGCAAGTGATGACAGTTGTAAAGCGTGTGAGTATATAAGTGAAGAACAATAAAGGTTCTACAGAATCTGAGACCCACATGAATTTATTTGCAGCGTGACACACAAAACACACTACATTGGTGTCAGAAGCCTAAAGGTTCTCCCTCGGTTTCGATGCCGCGGTGTCTTGTTGGCAACGTCTGCATTTGGCCTTGGTGTCCTTTGCGCGTCTTATTGCGCCGTCCATTTTGCCGCATCCGCCCCTCTCTTCAGTTGTGCTCGTCCCGAGCACTTCCATAGCCGAGAATTTGCCGATCTCGTCTCACATTCATCCTTCACTTTCATTCTTCATGCATCCTTGTTGGGGAGGCCGGTCTTTTACCGGTTCCTCTCATAAGGGCCGTTTCCCTTTTTCCGTTTTGGAGGGGGTCGACCCCTCCACAGTGTCCAATCTTTGTTTCGGCGTAGGCCGACGGACGATTTGGCTATACCGTTTGCGGCTTTCCTCCCTTTCCTCGGATGTAGAGGCTCTTCTACGTCTCGGCTCCTTACGCCCTTGCTGCATTCCTTTTTCGTCTGATGTCTCCTCCCAGGCATGTATCCTGTCGCGTTTTCCCTTAGTATGCCGTTCCTGACCCAGTTCTTTCTGGGGATCCTGTTGCGCCGTGCTACTCTGGCACAGAAAGTCGTCCCCTTGCTGGAGAATCCCAACCTCTCGTGGGGTCCACGCTTTTTCTGGGTGGTGTTCCTGAGGATGTCTATCTTGGGTTGTCCCACATTCGCCTGGTGTGTTGTCCTTCTGTAGTCGGCGGCCAATTCTTTATGCTGGCATTCGAATGTTCCCTTGGGAGTTTCCTTCTTGAAGTCGTTTCTCCGACGTCGTGCCACTGTCGCGTGACGGGATGTCCTGCTGTCTTTTTCCTGCTGTGCCACTTCCGCACGGCGTGTTGTCGCTCTGCGGGTGATGGCCACTTTCTCCTGGGGCCCACGATTTCCCCATTGCAAACCCTTTGCTTTCTGGCGGCGGTGCTCCGCGGCCAGTCCTTGGTCCCTACGCCTCTCCTTCGGTTTACCGACCGGTATTCTCAGGGCGTCATCTACGGGGACTTCTCGATGCTCCAGTACGGACTGCATCTCTTCTGGGTGGGGCTCAATCATCTTGTGGCTAGTTCTCCTCTCTTCCCCCCAGGCTTTCCAATCGGCCATCATCCCTCTATGGCGGGCATCAGCCTTGGACTGGTTTGCCTCCATTAGGGCCAGCAATTCTTTCTTCTCCGCCTTCCTTTCCTCCGTGTCAGCTTTTCTATTGGCCTCGTTGGCATCTGCTTTTTCTTCGTAAGCTGTCATTTTCTTCAGCAGAAGTTCCATCATCTGCTGCATCTCCATTTTTTTGTTGTTGTTGTAGGACGCGTGTTAAAGTTTGTAAAACACTTCTGACACCAATGTAACGTGCCTTGAGTATGTCACGCTACAAATAAGTTCACGCCGTTCTTTGATATAGCGAGTTTATTCTGTTCACTCGCGTGTTTTGTGTGTCACGCTACAAATAAATTCCCGTGGGCCTCAGATTCTGTAGAACCTTTATTGTTCTTCACTTATACGCTCACACGCTTTATAATTATCATCACTTGCAGTGTTACAACTACTGCTTACAATCTCTCGGCGGTACTGGACTGTCTTCTCTGGCGATTGTTCCAAGACTCTTTTCTACGACGGCTGTTCCAAGACTGACTTCTTAGATGGCTCGATAACGACTGACTTCTCAGATGGCTATTCCAAAACTGGTGTGCGAATGCATTCAACCCCGCTGTTGTCGCTGTGGAAACGTTGCTCTGTCGGTTCCGCGTTCCCTACGCAATGACCCATTGTTATTGCGTTGTCTCTGTGGGAACGCTTCGTGTATTCGTCGTAACCGTGGAGATTCGATGTTCTCTACACAACGGCTCACTGTTGGGATTACAGTGCCGCTATTGTTACTTCCTATGCAACGGTCTACCCTAGCATTTCCATAGAAGTTTCTCTTCTGGATTGCCGACACGTTACAATATATATCACTCAAATTCATGACTACTCATTGTTTTATTATCCTTAAATGAGGGAGGAAAGAAACTCATCTTCCATTTGGGTAAATATGTTACTGATCCCTTTTGACATCAGACCTAAATGTGTAAAGTAAAAACAATTATCCTTCAAATTAAGAATATTTTTCTCAATTCAGCCTCAGAAATTTTAGATTTGCGCATGCCAAACTTTTATATTAAAATTATATAATATGTTACTTTGGAAAGTGTCAGAATATCTTTTTTTAACTTATATAACCTTTTAGGGAGCCATACCCCTTAAAGAGACTTCTGTGGACTTGTGAAAATCATCCCACAGTCTCCCTTCTCGAACAATATACATTCAGAGTGCCTAAATAAATAATAGTGTAACTGACCCTAAATTAATTGTAGGTGTGAATGCTGCAAGATTGGGTCAACTGACATTCTTGGTAGGGGGACCAACAGAAGTGTTTCCTGCAGCACAAAAACTTCTGTTTACAATGGGTGTAAGAGCTGTTCACTGTGGTCCAGTGGGCTCTGGTCAGGCTGCCAAAATTTGCAACAATATGCTTCTAGGAATTAGCATGATTGGTACAGCAGAGGCATTTAATCTTGGAATTAGGTAAGCATAAGATCATTTTTGCTGTTTTCACCCTTGTACAAGTAACTTTCCTGAACAATATTCATACACTTAATAGTATGCAAAGCAGTGAAAGGAAGCAGTATTTCGTGATTAAGAGCAGTACCATATTTGATTTATTGAAAGTAAGACAATAGTATTGTAACGTGTTTTATTACTGAAGATGCCGTTCAGATTGTTAACTGGTTTATTTAACAACCTACAAGTATCGGGTGCAATTAATTACAACAATGTTACAGGTTTACACACGTTAGAACCCTACACACAAATCTGTCCACTACCACGATTCACTCATTACAGCTAAACTCGGTGACTACCACAATTCAATTCAACTCGTAGGCAGCTGTCTTGAGAACTCTCTTAGGCGGCCGTGTAGTTCCCTCATAAACCATCAGCCGGACAACGGGAAAACAGTTACGTAATAGGCACCACCGTTGTCTGACGCCCTGTTTGCCTGTCATGTAATGGGTACCGCTGTTATTACCGTCATCTCTCACAACCACTGTTTACCCGCTTTGCTTAGCAACCGGCGTGCTGGGACTCGGCTCACTTCGGCTCCACTTGGCATGTCACCGCTGGCGGGGTAGGTGAAGGGGAAGGAGTGTTGACTTGCCAATTACCCTAGTAACAACAGTGCTCCAATGGTGTTAACGTCACCGCTGGCGGGAAGAGGGGTGTCCTGCATAGCGCAGCATGTCACAGTATCTTAGTTTTAGCAGAGTGATTGAACTGCTAATAAGGGAATTAGATTTGGTTTCAGCATCATAAATGTCATTTTTGTTACCCATTAAATTGTCTGCTTTTTTAAATGTCACAAAAATAAAAAGGGAAGGTATAGATCTAAGAGTACAGTATCTGCTCATTTATTCAGGCTTTTGGAGGGGAAAGAAAGCAGAAATAACTGAAAACAGGAATAGTTAAAGATCTTCTCATTTCAAACACACTATTCATGCTGCTGTCTTATGTTGCAGATATTTTTTCCTTTCAACAAGCATTTACCGGTTTGTTTTGTTTCATGTTCATGTTTTTTTTTTCCTTGTGGTTCATATATTCCTTCCAGATGTGCTGTAATATTTATGTTGCATCATAGCAATTTTGGAATGCCTAATATTGTCCTCCCATACAAGTCTACGTTTCCCAAGTGGTCTTCAGTATTCTTTTATCAAAATTTTGTATACATTTCTCATCTCTTCCATATTTATTACACGTCTAACCCATCTCATTGTACTTGATTTTGATATCCCAATAGTATTCGGTGAATGGGTACAAACTATGAATCTCCTCAGTATATACGTAGGTAGGCTGAAAAGTAATGCACACATGCTTGTAGAGCGCGAACAGAATGACGTTCAGAAGCATGCCAGGTGGCATGTGGAAGTAACACTCCCTCTCAATACTCATGCGCAGGTTTGAGGTCGTTGCGTTCATCCAGTGTATTTCGAGAAGCGGAAGTATGGAGACGTATTCTAGTGCTATGTCAACACGAGTTAAACAGCGTGCTGTTATCGAAATTTTAACTGCTGAAAAAGTGACTCCTACTGAGATTCATCGTCGTTTAAAGGCTGTTTATGGTGACGATGCTGTTGATAGGTCTACTGTAAATTGATGGGTAATAAAATTTCATGGTTGCGAGCCTGGGAAAGCCATAATTGTTGATGAAACACACAGCGAATGTCCGATCACTGCCACAGATGATAATCATTGAAAACTCGTCGACGATTCGATTCAAAATGACTGGCGAATCACTCAAAAGTGTATCGCAAACCATATTGGAATATCCAGGGAACATGTCGGGTTCATTATTGAACAATTGGGATACCGTAAAATCTGTGCACAATGGGTACCATGCCGTCTCACACACGAGAACAAACAGCGTCGATTGGAATGCTGCGAGCAACTTTTGCAGCTCTACCGTGACGAAGGAGACGACTTTCTTTTGAATATTGTGATGGGGGACGAGTCGTGGGTACATCGTTACGACCCGGAAGAGAAAAAACAGAGCGCTGAATGTCGACATCTGTCTTCTCCTCAGGCGAAAAAGTTCAAAACACAACCTTCCGCCAAAAAACTTCTTTTGACTATGTTTTGGGATGCTCACCGAGTTTATGTGACCGATTTTCTGGAACGAGGGGCAACGGTAAATTCTTCTCAGTACATACAGACTCTAAAACACCTCCGGTGTCGAGTTTGTCATGTTAGAGGCAGCCTGGCGCCAATAATCTTGCAACATGACAACGCTCGTCCACACACCTTGTGCGCAACTGAAGAGGCTCTGCGAAACCTGAAGTTTGAACCGATTCCACGCCCTCCTTATTCCCCCGATCTTGCGCCTTGCGATTTTTATTCTTTTCCTCTACTCAAGAGAGACCTCAAGGGTAATCATTACACCTCGGACGATGAGGTGAAGGCAGCTGTCAAGTCCTGGATTTGAGAAAAGTCGGAATAATTTTTCAGTGACGGAATGAAAAAACTTGTTACACATTGGGAGAAATGTGTTAGCCTTAACGGTGACTATGTTGAAAAATAAATATATGCTTTTGAAACTTAAGAATTGTACTTTAATGTACTTTTTGCCCGATCTTGCTATTTGTTTCTGTTCGCGCTCTACAAGCATGCGTGCAGTACTTTTCAGCCGACCCACGTAGTTTCACCATTCTTCTGTTTCTTATGTCAGATGTACTCTGTTCTCAGACATTATATGTTATTTACTCCACCACTTATTGGTCTTGGCTTCTTCACTTCCTTTGATGTTTCCACTCTTATGAGGGTCATCTAATCTCTGATAATGAACAGTTAAATTTTAACATGTGAAGAGACCTATCCAGTAAGGTGGTTGGTTATAAATATGCCTGTTATGGCTTCAGAATTGTGCAAAAAATGTTACTGTATTTATAGGTTAGGTCTTGATCCTAAGGTCATGTTGGAGACAGTAAATTCTAGTTCTGGGCGTTGCTGGTCATCTGAAGTTTATTGCCCCGTTCCTGGTACTATGGACAATGTACCTAGTTCCAATGATTACAAGGTAATTTCCCTAATAATAATTCTACAATGCATACTTTATAGTGTAATGATGTATAATTATTTGTGTACAGTGTGTAAGATTACATATAGCACAAAATATATCTTACATGTGCACATGCATGTGTGTAGGTATAGTAGGTGAGTCCACTCCAGACTAGATAGAAGTAGGCTCTATCATGTGACCCCCTGAAAGCTTTATCACAAAATAAATAATTTGAAAGGGACCTTCTTGTGAAGATGATGATGTGTGTGAACATGCATGTTTGCAAGCAAAGGAAAGACCTTAAATAATGTCTTTCCCACACATATATATATATATGTGTGTGTGTGTGTATATATATATAGACACACACACACACAGGTTGGACAAAATAATGGAAACACTACAGATACTGTACACATTTCTTTATTAATTTGGTGTTGGACCACCTTTTGCCTTCAGTACAGCTGCAGTCCTTGGAATGGATGTGTACAAGTTTTTAAAAGTCTCTAGCAAAATTTTATACCCTTCTGCTTGAAAAGCATCACCAAGTTGATTTGGAGATGGTTGGAGGTGGGAATTTGTTCATCACTGTAGTCTCCAAAACTGACCAGAGTGGTTACTATAGGATTCTGACGATGGTGTATAACACACTCATATTGGGTTTTTGGACTTCATCCATCGTCCTGGTTTTTAAGATAACTTTTCTTCACCTGAGGACGGAAACAGATCCAGTTTCCGAAACGTCGTGTTTTTATTAGATATCTTAAAAACCAGGATGATGGATGAAGTCCAAAAACCCAATATATCAGTGTGACCAGAGTGGTTCAGTGATGTTCATTTCTGGTGATTGTGCTGGCTAGGGAAGATGTTGAAGTGAATAGTTCCAGCTGTGTGAATGGGAACATTGTCATCTTGTAAAACTGCATCTTTGTTTGGAAATAATGTCTGGATCATGGCATGCACCTGATTACCCAACCTGTCCATGTATTCCTTTGCAGTAATACGGCCATGAAAGGTAATAATGGGACCAACAGAATACCACAATGTTGCTGCACAAACTGTCATAGAACCTCCCCTGTGTTTCACTGTTGGAACCAGGTATTCTGGATTGTAAGCTTCCTTGGGTGTTCTCCAAGCATGAACTCTTCCCAATTTAGGGAACATCATGAAGGATGACTCATACACGGTGTGTCCAGGATCCGTTAGGACTCATTTTTTTAAATTTTGCACTACAATGACATCTGTTGGCGAGTTGTGGCATTAAGATTCTTGAAGTTTCAGCTGTGGCTGTCTATAATTTCAAAGCACAAGCATCGCTGCATCATTTGTTCTGACCTTCAGTGTAACAGTACTGTTCTGATGCTCGTTGGAAAATGGTGGTTGAACAGAGAGCCTACATCAAATTTTGTTTGATGTTAGGTAAAACAGCCAGAGAAGCATACAAAATGATGAAAAGTGTGTACATTAGTGATTGTTTTAGTCGCTCAAACATTTTTCGATGATATGCTGTATTTTATGATGGCGGGGAGCACATTGAAGACGCTCCACATGCATTAAAGCCAAGAACAAGTTGCAATGAAGAAAATGTGAAAAAAGTGACCGAAATCCTTGCATCAGACAGATGTGTCAGCCAAGGCTGTTGACTTGGCACATAAATAATAAAGAATTGAACTGAATATAACTCAACACAATCACTAATGTACTGACACAAACGCTAGAGAATTTACATGAATGGAAGAACATTCAATGTTGCCAGCTGAAGCTGTTCCTCNTTAAAATTTCAGAGGTAAATTTTCAATAATCCCCAACTCTTTCTGTAGCATACATGAGGAAGTAAAAACAGCAAGTTATATATACAGGTGTCCCAGGAGGAATGGACCAAACTTCGGGAGGGTGTTCCTTATGTTAAAGTATGCCGATATAACCCAAAACACCTATGTCCAAAGTTGAACGGTTACGGAGATAATGGCCTGATAAAAGTGTGGTCTTCTGCCGGGTCCATGCACTGTACCTCTCAGCTGTGTTCTTTTATCTGTTTGTCCTTGAGTGTTGTGATGGCAGCTCACGTTAACCCCATACGCTCGCATACCAGAACGCGCAGTCAGCCATATTACGTCATCGCTCGCCAGTCATGTGTCATGTATACTGCTTGGAAACCCTAAGGACAATTATGACATGGCGAGCAAGTATTTCATACTTCAATTTTATGGCTTCACGTCACTCACAAGTTAGTTCANCTTTTTTTTTTTTTGGTGTTTGCAGCAAGCTTTGGGCATATCCCCCTCGGCAGCCCCACTAGAATTAGAATAAAGAACTAAGATTTATAACAGCAGTACACCAATTCACCAATTTTTTAAAATAATGTAATTGTTTGTTTAAGAGTATAAAATTATTTTAAAATAGAAGATAAAGTTTTGTAGCAAATATAATTTTAAAAAGTTTGATATATGAAAAACCTAACTGACACTCACAGAATTTAAATGTTTTTATGTAGATGTAAGATGTTGCAAATTCTGCAAAAAAAAGTTTTTGGAATGTTTTCTTTGTATGTGTTTGTGTGCATTCCTCCGGTGTCTGATTAGTAGGGACCGGGTTTTAATGCAAATGCATATTTCTTTCTTGTAACCAGAAAGTATGCTCGTTTGGATATATGTACGAATTACTTTATTTCTTAAATTTTGGACATGATTTGATGGTGCATACAAATGCATATTTTGCATGTTTTATGAATAAGCATCATGTTTTCGAAGATCTCTATTTATACTGCATATTTCCCTTTTAAAATGTTTATCATATATATTTTTTAATTTTATATTTTCAGTTATGGTAATGTGTATACAATTTTTCTTTTCCGTATTAGAATATGTTGCATAGTTGACTCAACATTTCGTCATGATTCATGTTTCTGATGCAATACCCAGGTCGGGACTTCCTCGATCCCTGTACTCGTAACTTGCCTCATCCGCATACCATCAAAGTGGCCGCGAAGAGATTAGTTGGAAGCGTCCACATGTAGCCGCTATCAACGTAATACTATTCAACCGATAAGTGACTTATTTATTTCCGAAGTCTCCATGAGGTTCATTACGCTTCTTCATTTGAAGCTGGGGGCCATTCACATTAGTGGTGACTAGCCTGTAGTTAAGTTTGTTTAGCTTTCTGTAGTCATGCCGAAAGTGAAAGTAAGTCAGAAAACTAAATTACAGATGTATCAGCGGGAGTTCGAAGGAGAGATGATAAGTACGGATAACGAAATTCTTTATTAGTGAGAAAACAGTTGGTTGCGAAAAATGCTTTCAAGTGCTTCAGCATTTGAACACTAATATACACAAAGAGAATATTAAAATTAAATCCACGAAAAGTGCTCCTGTTGAAAAATTGTTTAGTGAATTTTCTGATAATAGTTTTTCACAGTTTTCCTTTGATTTATGCGAAGCCTTTTTAGCGGCAGATATTCCACTGTGGAAACTAACCAGTCCTACTCTGAGAAACTTCATAGAGAAGTATACACAGAGCAAAGTGCCGGATGAATCTACTGTGCGCAAAAATTACGTGAAGCAGTGTTACGATCTTACAATTGAAAGCATTAGAGATAAGATTCAAGATAATTTTGTGTGGGTATCAATCGACGAAACACAAGATTGTGAGGGACGGTTTATTGCAAATTATATAGTTGGATCCCTTAATAAGAATGAACAATCTACCCCATATCTTCTTGCAGTAGAGCAATTTGAAACCACAAATAGCTCCGCAGTTTCTGAATTTTTTATCAATTCCATGAATTTACTATGGCCAAATGGCATTCAGTATGAGCGCGTATTGCTCTTTGTGACTGATGCCGCAAGTTATATGATGAAAGATGGTACTGCTCTTAAAGTTATATTTCCAGACATGACACATTTGACTAGCCTTGCCCATGGGTCGCACCATGTTGCAGAAACAATTTGTACAAATGTTCCGCTTGTTGACAAGTTGGTGTCTTCTGTGAAGAAGGTATTTGTTAAAGTGCCATACAGAAAAGAAGCCTTCAAAGCAGTAGCACCAAGCGTTCCACTTCCGCCGGAACCAATTTTAATGCGCTGGGGCACGTGGCTGTGTGCAGCGAGTTATTATACTGTACTTAGAAGCAGTTAGGAATATCGTGAATACATTTGATCCCAAAAGTGCAGTATCAAGAAACGCAGAACTAGAAACTAATCTTTTCTATATATCTGCTCACCTCTCTCATCTACCATCCGCCATTTCCTCACTGGAGTCAAGCAATAGCAATACTATTTTGTATCACTCGTTAAGTTTGTTCAAAACCACTGTTCCCAAATTGAATTCGGTTCCTGGAAGAGTTGGTGAAGTAGTAAAGGAAAAAGTACACATTCCTTAAAAAAATCCGGGGTATGAACAGATTTGTGAAACTGAAGAAATTTTAGCCGACAAATGTACTGAACTGCCAAGTAAAAAATCCTTAACAGTGGAGCAAATAGTGGCTTTTGTACATGCGCTCCTAAGTTCCTGTGAGGTGGAAAGAAGTTTTTCCTGCTATAAGGACATCTTACGAGACAATAGGAGGCGACTAACTATGGAAAACCTAGAACAGTTAGTAATTGTGAACTGCAACAGAAGAGAAGTTGAAAGTTCGGATAGCTAAATGTGAGTACCATTGGTTTTTTTAAATTTGTAATGAAATATGTTGGCTTTGTTGCATGATTTGTATTTAAGTATAGCTCTTTATTGCAAATGAACCATTCAGTGATTACATAAAATGAACTTAAATATTGATTTGTTAGTCTTAAAATAATGTAAAATCAATTTTAATATTTGGTATAAATTTTTATGTGCATATTTTAATGCATATTTCGGAAGTTTTTATTGCATAAATGCATACATATTTAAGGGATTATTAGGGCATAAAAATCCGGTCCCTACTGATTAGTTTCATAGATTTCTGTTATGTTTGATATTGTAGAATTAATATTTTATTTTGAACTTTAACACTACATATGAATTTGAAAACAAAATGAGTGGCTAAAGCTGCATTGATGATTCTGTTAGTTTCTGCTGATTTAAGAAGTTTCTTTTGATAAGTAATGAATTTCGAGATATTTTATGCAACATATTTTTCGTAGTTTATTACTGTAGGTGCTATGCTTATTCATAATGTAAGATAATAGAATTAAGTATTGTATTTGGAAACTGAATTATATATATAAAAGAAAAGAAAGAGTACCTTCCGGAGCATAGACATACAGATAAGAGAGAATGCAATAGTAGGCACTTTACCCGATTTTCTTATAATTGGTCCCACTTCAGTTGTCAGTTATCTGTAACATTTGTCTTTGTTGGCACAGTGTCAAATTTTTACTTGTTTCATATGCATCAATTTCATATTTGTAACTCTGCATTCTGAAGGCATGAGTGTAAGAGATATTACAATGAAATAGGAGGTTTCATCAAGCCCATTTCTGTTACAGAATGTGAACATGTTTTCTTTAATTATTTTTATTACTTAAAGTTATGAAAGCACTACTGAGTTTGGTACTGTTCTAAACCTTTATTCAATTAACAGGGAGGATTTGGAACAAAACTAATGGTGAAAGACCTGGGTCTCGCACAGGAAGCTGCTACTAGGACAGCCACCCCAACCCCGCTGGGATCTTTAGCTCACAAATTGTACCGCACCATGATAAACACTGAATTTGCTGACAAGGACTTTTCATCTGTGTATCAGTATTTTTTGAAACAAGAAAGGAAGTAGCCTATGTTAACCATGCCATAATTCATGTGGTTAATTGCTGACTTCTCACTACAGAGGCCAAAGTTGAGTGCCAGGAGGTGGCATTTGCAGTACATATAAGCAGCACTTGAACTGTTATTTTTTCTGCACTTCTTTTGTTTCTCCATCAGTTAACCATTCCACCAATATTTCATGTTCGTCTATCAACAGAGGATGGTATAATAGGCTACAGTACAAATTGATCCTGTCTTACCTCATTTGTTGAAGTAATCAATTAAATAACTAACCCATAATTACTGGGAGTCCAAGTTCTGTGATGGTATGATAAAAGGCCGATTGTTGAAATGTAATATTTCTTGCTTCTGTTAATATGTTGATATATTTTCATTTAAACNGGGGGGGATTTGTGGGTTCTGAAAGTTTTATGAGGACCTATAATCTAAACTGTTTAACTAGACACTTAAAATTTCATGCAAGTACATTCAGAGCTAGAAATAGATGAAATTGTGCTCCCTTCCATTTAGAAGTAAAAACTGCATAGTTATTTTCAGTTTTTGCATCCTACTGTTTTATGTAATCATGGTATGAGTTTGCCATCTTCACAATCAAAATGACAGTCTTTCAACTTCATTTGAATCAAAATGCCTGCCAGCTAATTAAAGCAGTGATATTTGACTCAAATCGACCAATTTAAGTGTGCCATTTTTACTTCAGTCAAATTAAAATGCTTGACAGTTCATCACATCGAAACATGTTTCAGTTTTAAATTATGGCCGTGCAGCTAAGTTGTGCCAATGTAAATGTGCCATAAGTAATGCTCTTCCATGGTAGGAGGCAGGAATGCATTCCTTGGCTGGTAATATTGGGTTGTGCTTGAGATGGGGATGTGCTTTTATCTTAGGATTTTCTTCATGGGATTTCTTTCATGAAGCACCATGGCTGTGACCATTGTGTACATTCTTGTAGTTCTCTATAATGAGTATACCTTTATAATCCTTTGTAAATTCTTTCTCCCCTCTACTGTCTTGTACATGGCATGGCAGATTTAATGTGCTTGATTTTGTTTTCATAAATTTTAGCATATTGATTATATTTTTTCATAGTGGAATGAATGTTTATTGTCTTACACTGATGTTTGCATTATTGTTGTTTCTTAAAGTGAAATATTTTACATAAAGATATGTAGTAAATTGGTGAGGTCCAGAAAAAAATTACTGAATATTTTATTACTCCAGTGTTTGGTGAGACTGTAGTTATTTTACAGTTCTAGAAAATCGAGATTAACGGCTGTGGGGATCAATTGCACTGACCATGTGAGCCCTGTATCCGCAAAAGTTGGCACTAACTTCGCCAAAAAGCAGCGGTCACTCAGTCGGTATAGTTTGCTTGTGGACTACAGGCCATGGAGTTTTGATTTTGGTTTCATGTGATGTTCATATGTTTAGTTGTATCTGTATTTACTGGTACTTCTTTCCTAGCCTGTAAGAAATTTTCTGATACATATACCAGTATTTATGTAATTTATTTTAACAAAACCACTCTGTGAACTGTAAAATATATCACTTTGTATATATGAATGTGATTGGAGGATTCATAGACTGGAGCAGTAAAGATTCTTGTAGCATACATGGTTTTTATTTCATTACCAGAAATTCAGACAGCGATGATTACTAGAATTTACATCAGGATACCTGGACTGAATTTACTGAAAGGAATTGAAGTTTTAATTTCATTTTTATTCTGTACACTAGATTTCCATTGTGTGTTCATACTGCATGTCTCCTTACAACAAAAACCATGTGTATTACAGGATGGCAAAATGTCTTTCTCCATTGCTCAGCCAGCAGGAAAATAAACATTTATTGAATACTATCCAAGTGCTTTTTGTAATGGTGAATCTTATGCTTTGGTAAGCAGGCATTTCCTATAAGAAGCATACATTACAACTCTTTGGCCAGGTTCTAGAATTACAGTGACATAAGAAATTTACTTTGGACATTTTGTGCTAATCTTCCCTGACTTCACAGTTCTACACTTCTTATATTAAATTTAATCAAACATCAATCAGTTCCACATTACATCATTCTAGTTCTATAGTAATAAGAATGGTACAGTTCTACCTCTAATGTATGGTACCTGCCTTAGTTCATCAACATAACATTTCTAATTTAATTCAGATAATCAGTAGGCTGTTAGGTGTTCCAGATGATATATTCTTTATACTTGAATTTTATTAAATGAAGAAGAGTGATATATGTACACAATATTTTACATGAGTATGATATAATCTGTACTTAAAGAAACTATTTTTAATAAAGAGCCCATATCTTATATTTCAGATATGTAGTATATATTTTTTTAAACATTACATATACAAGGGTGGATCATAGACTTATGAGACTCTCTGTGTATGTGTAAGTTAGAAGTATTATCTATAATTCAGATTTTTCTCCTGACTGAATATACTGATTCTTGCTGTTCTCCCACATAGGGAAGTACTTCAGATACTCTTTTCTTCTGGGATATTGTTCACTTCCTGTGTCGCACATTTGATGAGCGTTGACACTTTCTGAAATCTTTTCCTTTTTGATTACTCTTCAGTTTGGGGAACACATAGAAGTAACTAGATGCTAAATTGAGTAACTTGGGTTGGTGGAGAAGTAGCAGTTATGTTTGATCAAGAACTCCATTATGGAGAAAACTGAATGAGCCTGCATCCACGAACTTGACTGTAGCCAGTTCCATAGCACTCCCTGCTAAAGATATTTGAGAACATCCAAATAAAACGCTTGCTTGTATGATTTTTTTTTTTGCCTCATCTGAATTGCTTATATGTTTCCACTGCCCAATTAAAACATTTATTTGTATGGAAATACTTACATGGGCATAACAATGTTCATTTCATTCATTACAATGTAATGTAATGCAAAAATGTGAGTATGGACTGTTAACAGGGTTATATCAAAATCAGCAGGTATGGACCACTTTATTAAATTAATAACAGTAAAAGTAAAGCTATGCATGTACCAGGCCGTGAAGGCCCATAAGGTTGTGAGATGACGAGGGCCCCACACTATCTAGACAATTGGCTCAAAGATGACGGTAAGGTTGTCAGCCTTATGCACCAGCCGCGCTTTACTCCCCAGGGCCTACTGTGGCTAGAAGGATTAGGTCAACTGAAAAAAATCTGATGACTCCATTGGGACTTGAACCCGCGACCTTCCGGCTTGTAGCATAGCCCCTCATGTTTCTAAAATATGAATTTATTAATTTAATGTTATGTATACAGTGTATTCCTGATTACCAATGTGCAGATTATCCAGTCTGTGACTTATCCATGTGCCTTTGGGAGCATTAACCATTTCCTGTCAAATGTCAATATATAATCGACATGGTGACTGTGCTTCCATGAACAAATGTTGATATATGATCGACAAAGTTTGTTTCGTGTTTCTGCGGTCAAATTTCGATCATACATCACTAATTTGAACTGCAGACTACAGCAATGCATGCATAAATGTTTTGTCTGCCACCCGGTATGTGGAAGTCATAATTTTACCTTCTTGGCTTTATGTAAGGGCAGACCTCTGCCTTCTCACATGAAAATGTGGAAATATAATCTCGTGTGTGGCAAGGATCAAGAATCTATTGGTGATATGTTAAGGAAAGAA
The DNA here is from genome assembly GCF_002891405.2 of Cryptotermes secundus. Lineage (NCBI taxonomy): Eukaryota > Metazoa > Arthropoda > Insecta > Blattodea > Kalotermitidae > Cryptotermes > Cryptotermes secundus. Next base: position 156,828 of record NW_019735481.1, on the reverse strand, counting down.
CTTGATATAGACTCTGATGATGAGATGAATTTGGAAAATGAAGGACCAAGTACAAATGAAGAATCAAGCAACGCATATTTAGGAAGTGAATGTGAGAGTGAAACAAATGTTCTGTGTATTGAAGGGTGGGAAGACATGACAGTGGGTGACAAGAAACCCAAGGCATACACATTTACTAAAACTGCAAGACTACAATTTAACCTTCTACCAGGTGCAGAGCCCTTGGATTGTTTTAGATTATTTTTCAATGATGACCTTTGAATAACACTGTTATAGAGACAAACAGGTACACAAGACACAAAATTTTGGAACTTCAGCTTAGCCCGAGGTCCATTTGGAGTATGTGGTCTAATGTGTCTGTTCCTGAAGTGAAGATGATCTTAGGTCTAATTATATGTTTCGATATTACTGGAAATGTATCGTGATCTATAATATCGTATTTCATCGTCTGGGACGTGCAATACGGTGTTTATGTTGAAAATTTCTAGATTCTGGCAGAAACAAGAAGTCCGGAGTTATGACATTTACGATCAGTCATAAATTTAGCTCGGGTACAGGGAACCGGACGCGCCTAAAAGGACAGGTCAGAGCTTGTTACAATTGCCTGTGAATGAGGGCCAGTATGATTGGGTTGCCTCATTCAAGCTTCCTACGGAAGATGGGATGAAAATGTATATGTCAACACCATCTTTCGAATTCCCGGCATGGGTGTGCAAGCCATTCCACAAAGGGAGACTTTCACAATATTCCGGACTGAACGGACGTGACCCTTGCACGCTCCAGGACATAGCTAGCCGATAGTATAACGCTGTAACTTAAAGCTAAGAATACATTAATTTAACAGTGTGGTGAATTAGCAGGTGAATAAACGTCAATTGGCTCAACTCTCAGAAAAACGCTTTCTTAGGCATCGCTACCCTGAGACTCATGCAAACCGACCCAGCTAGTTTCCCGTACCTATACCGATCTTCCTTAGTTTGATCTGTGAGGACAACTTCCAGTAGCCATCATACACTGTCCTAAGGTAGAAACAGGTGTAGAAGGGATAGCACCATTCCGACTGAGCCGATACAAACAAAGGCTGGTTGGAAAAGAGCGGTGTTAAGGCCTAATCCCATTATCTGACATAAAAGACTACTTGTCTAGTAGGAGGAAAACAGATACAATTTTTTGGTGACACATTGTCCAGAAATCTCTTTTTACAGATATTCTGGATGAAGCATGGGGGGAAAATGGTACCACTGAATAAAACAATCAGGCCACCAAAAGGACAAGAAAGTATATGGGGTGATTGAACATATAGGAACAGTTTCAGAAAAAAAAAATTTTGTGCCAGGTAAAAACATTGAAATAGATGAATCAACAGTTAGGTTCAAGCACAAAATAATTTTGGAAACTTATAATACAAGAGAACCAAATTCCAAATTATGGAAAACATACAGGATACAGGTGACCTGTGTAACTTTCCATACTCTAAAAACCCGCTCATTTCAAGAATAGTTCTTTCCTTGATGGACAGACTATGACTCAATGTTGGGCACTGAAGACTACCACCATTTCAGTGACATATTATAGCAGTGCTGAGTTGGCCCAAGAATTGGACAATCAAAAATGTAAGTACACATTTTGCTTTTTAAACTTATGCCCTTGTTGTATCAACTTCTTGGGCAAAACACTTCACTTGGTGGCTCCACAGGAATTTAAAAACCCCTCTCCTGGCTACGGATATTTTTCCAAATGTGCCCACCGAAAAGGGTTAAATAACCTGTACAGCATCTGTTAAGTTACTTAGTCCTTTCATCTATCCATCTGCATATAGGAAATTCGTGAATGGCTGGGCAGACTTCCAGGAAATTTGATATTTGCAGATCTTAACAAAAAGTTTTCATTTAGATAGGATAATTTGAACCACTTTACATGAAGACCAACATTCATTTGCGTTGTGGGAACATCCCACATTATCACGCATTTCTGCAACGCTCGCTCTTCACATCGCTTTTCACCATCACGCGCGCTAACCAATCTGATTACTTCAAACGTTCATATTTATACTGGGAACGCTCCTGGCCCGCATCAACGTCATTACGCGCGCTAGCCAATCAATTCTTCCTCCTCATTTTCGAGTTTGGCTCCGCCCCACCGACCAGCGTATAAAAAAGGAGCGACTCCAAAGCCGAGTTATTCAGTCAGTTCTGTTCAACGCAGTTCATCTTCAGCCTACGAGCTAGACACCTCAAGCAACTTCAACCAGCAGGCTTCGTCGCCAGCGCTCGGTCTTCGGAGGCATCGGCAGGCTGCGCCGGGCACGACTGCCTCGGCCCTCCAGCGCTCTCACACCCGACTCACTGGGGCACCGCGCCTGGACTCGCCGGTGGTCGTGTTAAGCTCCGACTCACTGGGCTTCTGGCGTAGCCACTGCCTCATGGCTCCTACGACCGCGCTCAACGACTAGCCTTTTCACCAGCCATTCACCGTAACTAGCCTTTCTCCTTACCGGCGCGCGCCGCGCTACCTCACCGGTCAATCATCTCAGCAGCCACGGTCCTTTTCAGGGCCAACAAACTGTTCCGAAGAAGTGGGTTGTCATCGGAGTAATGACAAGACTACGCACGTTGGCAAGAGCCCCACAGCGTATAACTTGTACAAAAATATTTTAAATTAAAGTTATAAAGATGAAAATAACACACATTTTGTGTCCAATACTCTTTTTTATGTAAGCCTTATGACATCAAAACAACTGGTAAAATTGAATGTCTTCCTACATTTCTGAATTTCTATATTCAGCAATCACCATGGTCTAATCACACCAGAAATTTGCGATAACTGTGTTTAATTATTCATCATCTTTGCTTCTTCATTAGCATGAATAATTGGAAGTACGGTATACTCCATAAATGACACATGGGTTAAGCAGATTGGTCATCTTATTTATATATAAACACTTAAAATGTTTTACAAAGTTTCTGCCCAGAGGTGAAATCATTGATTGCCTTATGCTCAAAAGAAACTTCAGAAGATGACCTGGTGTGCATCAAATCATATGGGCAAAAATGTGATCCTTGACCCCAACATTTGCCTGGAGGAACTGAAAAAACTACAAGTGCGTCTCCTGAATTCGAGTCTTAGGCATTAACACTACACCATTCTGTTTGGTGAAACCACCTGAAGGGTTCTAGCTCTTCTAGCTTGACACCTAATGGTCAGCTATAGTTCTATAACATCAGACGGTGCCAGTGTGTTGAGGATTCAATCTCTCGACTTAAAAACTCGTTTCGCAAATAACGAACAAACCATGACCACCGTCGTAAACGTCGTTAACAAAATAAACTCATAGTACTAAAAATGTGCTTCAACAGTCACTTTAAAAATACTGGACTGAAAATGGCGCTGAAAGTGAAATCCTTTGTGTTATTAAGTTATCAAAGAAATTAAAATGGCGGAGGCGAATGAGTGTCTGTTGTGTTTGTATGTAATAAATTAGTAACAGTCATTCACATATGCACAGCTACTTATACTACATAACTGAAACATCCATTGTTTAGGGAGGAAGCATCCTGTTGTGAGTCAGTGTTATTCATGTCCTATAGAAGCCTTGGAAGTGACTTGGCCGGCCACCCACCCACAATGTTAAGTTAGTATTTGTCGAACGTTGCAGCGATACGGTGTTTGCGGTAACAGTTTTAAAACAGCTTAAAAATGGGCGTACTTATATCAAGATTTAGGGTAAGTTCCGAGTGTATTGGCATTGTTCTATTTGTACGTGGATCTCTAATCGTAATATTTCAGTAATTGCCAAGTAAATGCCAATTTCATTGGTTGCCATGTATGCTTGTAGTAGTGCTTTTGTTGGGCTTTAAAAGGCGAAGACTTTCTGTATGTTATAAATGTAGCACTTGTTTTGATAACACCTATTTATTAAACGAGTATTGGAACACCCGTGTAATGTACTGAAATTATATTTTTTAAACAATCAGTACAGTGTGTTGTACTTTTTCATTCATATGGGCTTATAGAAACAAGCAGCCTGTGTCGAAATTACTGCCGTTTCAAGCATTTTCTAATCCTTAATCTTTAACTTCCACATATGTAGAATACTAGTGTGGTGTTTTATTGCAGAACTATGTGACAGGTTCCAGTGTACATATTCCTACATGACAAGGATTTGTGGTCTTATGTGACATCCTTACTTTGTAAAAGTGTGTAAAATTGCCAGTTTTCAACTTCTAAACAGTTCTAAACTTCTAAACCCCAGTTGAAGGCGTTGTCTTCAAACATTATTTCTGGTTGAATATTGTCTTTAGTTCTTTCAGTGACTGGATTCTTCCATGCACCGTTTCTTTGATGGTATTCCATAAATAAAGGCCACATAGTTTTAATCTGGTAGTTGTGGAGGCTACAGTCGTTACCCACATGTGAGATTCTTCAGGTAATTCGAGTCCGTGAGTTTAGCAGTAACGCCGTAGACTTGAATTCAAGAAGTGCTCAGCTTGAATCTGTCCGGAACAGTTGATCTTCCCGACTGAGGCTTTTCATGGTTTTCCTCAGTCTCTTCTGGCGAATGCCAGGATTGTTCTATGATTAGATCACAACCACTTCCTTCCATATACTTTACAGTTCGTGATCCACCAGTAGTCCTACAATTGGACACAGTATAGTCTAGATGTTGACAGTTCCATTAAGTAATCCACATGCACACTTTTCATTTAATGGTGTCATTAAATTACTAGCAGAGTGGGCTGTGTCATTAGTCTGCGTAAAGCGGCTATATGTTTCCAGTTAATTGCCAAAGGATGCAGAGTCAGTCTGACAAATTTGGAATGTATTGTTTCTTAAAAAAAGGCAGATTCCCATTGTTTTAAGTGCACAGATTCCACAACAGAATCCAGCTTTTAGGTCATACAAATGGATATCATGAACTTTATGTTCTGTACTCCAGTAGGAGAAGTTGTGATTTCAGCCACTAACTTTAAACTGTGTGCATCAGGTGAGTAATGGGGGCGGTTCAGAAAGTAACCTCTGGTGAGCTGTTAGCAAAACAAGCAATGAGAGAAAATGTATTATATACAAAAAAATACGTACATACTTAAGCTACTTCTCATTGTAATCACCACCAGAATTGAGGCATTTGTTGTACTGGGGAATAAGATTTTGTATGTAAGATTGAGGTTTTCACGGTCATGACTATGAAGAATGCCATCTTCTTGGATGTGGCGCTGTGTAGAACTTGTGTGAACCAACGTTTTGGAGGAACGTATCGCCTCCATCTTCAGGGTAGAAAAATCCATGAACAAGGAAATGCCCTGAGCAGGTGGCTGCGGACACCTACCATAAACGCCTCATTATTGTTGAAGCGCTGTGTTCTCAACTTTCTTTCCAAGTAGATAAACAGGTGGTAGTCGCTTGGAGCGAGATCAGGGGTGTAAGGTGGGTGGTCAAATAACACCCAGTTGAAATGTGCCGGCAGTGCTCAAGTGTGAGCAGCTGTATGCAGATGCACATTGTAATGGAGGAACACTGCAGCGGATATCAGCATTCCATTCCTTTTGTTCTGAATAACACTCTGCAATTCTTTTGGTGTTTCACAATACAAACTGTGAGCTTGCCATTGGCAGACTTCTCTGACAGGCGTACAAAACTTATCCCCCATGCAGCAAGTGCCACAGCTCTGGTGGTGACTACATTGAGAAGTAGCTTAAGTATGCACATATTTTTGTATATAATAATTCTTACACCTCATTGCTTATTTTGTTAATGGCTCGCTGGAGGCTACTCTCCAAGTAGCCCTCATACATAAGTTGTGAATTAAGAAGCTCATTGTCTTGTGGTTGATGAAACCAACTTCAGTCTTGCTAACAGTTTTGCTGCAGTGTGAATCAAGCTTCCAGAAACTTTTGTCTTCTTGTCTCCTGTTTAACACATACAAATTAGAATATACAAAACTGTAATTTTCCTGTGGTTCTTTGTGAGTATGAAACTTGATCTGTGGCATTAAGGGATGAAAATAGACTGAGGATGTTTGAGAACAGGGTGCTGAGGAGAATATTTGGACCAAAGAAGGAAGAAGGGACATGAGGTTAGAGAAAACTGCATAATGAGGAGCTTCATGACTTGTACTGGTTGCCAAGTATGGTTAGAATGATAAGTCAAGGACGATGAGATGAGCAGGGCATGTAAAGGGAGAAGTAGAATGCATATAGGATTTTGGTGGGAAAGCCAGAAGGAAAGAGACCGCTAGAAAGACCAAGACATAGGTGGGTGGATGTTGTTAGTATGGATCTTAGAGCGTTATGCTACGTTTCCACGGGGTGTGGATACGAAAGCGTGCAACGCTTTCGTGCTTGCTTTCGTGAATTTGCAGGCGTGAACCCACCAGTCGTGGGTCGTGAGTAGTTCACACTGGCTGAAGTGTCCACGAAGACGTGATTCAGTTGATCGCGGAAAGCCGACCATGAACGAGCTCCTCATAGAAAGTTGTGCTGTTGTGAGTTCAGTTTTTGCTGCTATTTTAGCGCAGAGAATGAAGCAGATGGTGGAAATGAAAGGAAAACGGAAGAAAAGGCGATGGTGGGTTCGGAAGTGGATTCTAAAGAGGAAATTAGGGCCACATAATTTGGTTGACATGGAACTCAGAAATAGTTACCCAGATGATTTCAAGAACTTACTACGAGTGTCTGAAGACCAATTTGATTTCCTTCTGGAACGCGTTTCACCACTGGTCGCAAAATCAGATACTAATATGAGACAGGCAGTAAGTGCAAAAACAAAACTTCAAGTGACTTTACGATATTTAGCCACAGGAGACTCTTTCAAGAGTCTGGAATTTTTATTTCGTGTTCCAAAAAGTACAATTAGTAAATTCATCTGGTTCATCTGCATATAATTCCAAAAACCGCACAGTTTCCCTTTCTCGTAATTTTATCACCCGATCCAGTGTAGACATGGTAGAGGCAAACTCACGACTGAAAATCAAACATGTTTGATATGAAGAGTGAGCCCTCACTCTTGCCTGTGACGTCATAAGATTTTCCACGACGCTTCGTTCACATGGGTCGTACTCACGAATACCTGCCTCACGCTAGCGTGTCACGCCCCGTGGAAACGCGCCCTTAGGATGGGATGGTATGGACTGGATTTATCTGACTCAGGATTGGAACCAGTGGAGGGCTCTTGTGAACATGGTAATGAATCTTTGGGATCTGTAAAATGGTGGGAAATTCTTGACTTGCTACACAACTGACAGCTTCTCAAAAAGGGGTGATCTCTATGGAATTAGGTAGTTAGTAAATCAAGCTTTTTGATACTCACATGGAAAAGCAACATGGTTCAGTTATTTTTTTGAGCATGTAATTGAGTGCTAGTGTCATCGAACTTCTCCTATGATTTCTTATTGTTCAGTATCAAGCCTTGGATTTCATGATGGCCCCTGAATCAAAGCATGTAGTGTAACAAGACAGAATTGATTGATTTTAATCCATTTTGTTAAAATCATAACCACTGCAGTTTGCTGTTTTGTCGGTGGCCCCAGTAGCATCAGTGTTCTACACAACAGAATGCGAAAAATGAAAAAGAAATATATTGGGCTTACTTGTCGTGTGTTTATAAATGTCACTTCATCAAAAGAAAATATATTTAGTAAAATGAGCAAAGTTTATATTTGAGCAGAAGAGTAATGCACAGTATTAAATTTGCACAAAATCTGTTAAACTGTTTATTAGGATATATGGAAAAGTCCATTTATGAGCATATGTAAAATATGCTTTGTAATGAGTCAAAAACAAAACAGCAAACATTTTTAAAAAATTTGATCAGCGGTTTCTGATATATATGAAAAAGTTTGTAGCTCTGTGTAAAGTAGGTGCTGTTATGGTGTTTACCGACAAAATACAAACTGTAGCACACTAACGATAAATACAAGTATGTTGAAAAATAGAGCGCTGGTGAAGCTTATCTCTGTATTACCTAAAGTAGTCTTTTTCTCTTTCTTTTTAGAGGAAGAAAACTACTCTTGAGATTTTGGAGAGTCTAGAAAATGTAAGTAGATGAAGACTAATATGGATGTATCATAGTTTTATTCTAACCATGCCTGATAGATCCATTTTTGTAGCCTTGGTCAACATGTGTACATTAGTAGATTCTAAAGGGTTCTGACGATGGTGGATGACACACAGAATTACTGGGTTTTTGACACTTTTTCCATCATCCAGAATTCTAGGTAATAGAGGACACGATGTTTCAGAAACTGGATCTCTTTCCATCTTCAGGTAAGAAAGGAAGACACCTACTCAGTTGGGCCCCTTAGAAAGGATCCAGTAATTGAGATTAGCTCTTTCTAAGGGACCCAACTGAATAGGTGTCTTCCTTTCTCACCTGAAGATGGAAAGAGATCCAGTTTCTGAAACATCGTGTCCTCTATTACCTAGAATTCCGGATGATGGAAAGAGTCCAAAAACACAGTAATTCTTTATGTATACACTAGAAATGTCAGGTTGTGATATAAACCAAGTACAACATAATGCTTTATGTTTTGAATGTTTATATAGAAGATATCTTAATTCCCTTTTGTGTGCTGTTATTACTATTGCATTCTCTTTGTAAATTGTAAATTTCTGCACCAGGCTGGCGTAAGTGCTGTAGATGCTCAATTCGAATCTCAGTTGAGAGACCTGCTATCCTGACTGAGGTTTTTTGTGGTTTTCCTTAGTCACTTTAGACAAGTACCAGGATAGTACCTTGATTATGCCATGTCCTCTTTCTTCCGAATTCTTCCCAGTTCACTGTTATACATTTTACCATTTGTTGCTGTGTGATCTAGATACTAATAACATCATAAAGTAACCCACAAAGAAAAAAATATTTCTGCTTTAAGAACAGTAACAGTAGGAGCTGTTTTAAAGCCCATGCAGTTTTAATTTTTAAGTCATATTCTTTAAATGGTTTAGTATTAGACCTTTCATGGAGTATTACAGATATTAACATATAGTTTACTAATTTTTGTTTTCAGAGGATTAAATCAGTTGAAGAAAATAGACTGCATACAGAACAGAAGCAACGGAAGATAGTAGGCCACCTGATCCTTTATTCAGTTGGTGTATATGTTATTGCTGCAGTGTCCTTTTACTTTCTGTACTTTCCTGCCTCACTTCAAGATCAGCTATTTTACATTACACCGCTACTCATATTTCCCGTCATGTAAGTAAATTTTTGTTGTATTTCAGTAATCTACATCAGTTTCTACTCATTATTGATATAGTAAGAAAAGATGCAGGACTCTTCTTGGACACCATTAAGTAATATGTCATAGCAGTATATGTTTTCATAAAAACAGCGAAGAAATAAGTATATACAGTCAAGTTGCTGTCAGAGTAGCATTCACATATAGAATTCAAGTGTTGTTTCCTCTCCTTGAGTAATCGGAGCAGAGTCATTTTTTAGAAACTTTTTGATGCTCAGGTGGTCATAAGTTTTACTGCCTTTATGAAATTTGAAGGTCTATTAATGTGTCCACAAGAGCCTGCAAGTGGAGCATCTAGAGTCAGTTGAATGTAGGCTATACCCTCACCCCATATGTAGAAGGTATGTTTTAATTTGTCCTCTCATCAATGACTAGGTCTCTTCCTCTCAGGTTTTTAAACTAGAATTTTGTGCACACTCTTCTTCTCTCAGATGTCACATGCCCTGTCCATCTCATCCTCCTTGGTTTAATTGTCCTAAGAGACATATTGAGAAGTATTCTAATTAAAGTTGTGAAAACTAAGATTTCCTACATTGATCGCATGTGTAATTGTTTCAGAGTTGTTTTTGTGAAACGCCTAGTGACATGGTACTATAGACGCAAATTGACAAGCAACCAAGAGAAACTTCATGACATGAGGGAAGAGAAAAAAAGGCTGCTAGAGGATGTAATGGAAAAGGAGACATACAAAGTGGCGAAACAGATCTTGGAGAAGTTTGCACCGGACCAACTACGGAAGTCACCTGTAAGTTGGAGTCCGTTCAGCCGGTGCTTTAGTACTAATCCTGTCAAAGGAAGGGATATTCCAAAATGCAGTGACTCTGACAGTTATCTGGTGTAAACAAGTTTTGGTTTCTGTTCCTCCGTTACTGCTCGTATTTGTTTCCCAGTTCTCTGTTTACTGGTATTGAAAACAGTTACTTCTACAATATATGTTTTTCATAGTAGATATAGTTAAATTGTAGGGTACTATATTTGTAATCAACAGTATAATTTATAAAATAAATGATCATAGAGTTTTAAGTCAGTCACTACGCTAGCTGAGAAATACTAGTCATTCATGGCGCTGAACCCTACTTTAGAAGCAGCCAATTATGCAGCTACTCAAGAATTTCCCGGCATTTTATGGAACCCGAAGGTTCATAATTGTTCAGAAGAGCCCTCCACTGATCCCTATTCTTAGCCAGATGAATCCAATCCATCCCATCCCATCCTATCTCTCTAAGATCCATTTTAATATTTTCCACCCACCCACATCTTGGTCTTCCTAGTGGTCTTTTCCTTTTGGCATTACCACCAATATCCTATATGCATTCCGCTTCTCCCCCATTCGTGCTACATGCTCTGTCCATCTTATTCTCCTCGACTTCATCATTCTAATTATTCACTTACTTACTTACTTACTTACTTACTTGAATGAATGGGCCTTTTTGGCCCTTGCACTGCGACCGCAGTGACCTCTTGTGCCTCCCCTTCTGATTATCCCCTCAACAATGGTCGAATGAAGCATAGGATTTTGTACGTGGGGCATCAAAATAGTCACTTGGTTCCATAAAGTATTGACCCAAGTGACGTCTTAAATGAGCTAAGGCGTCACATTTACAGAGGATATGTGTGGCTGTTTCATTTTCTTCTTGACACCTCTCACAAGTGGGACCATCACTTAGTCCCAGTTTGAAGAGGTGTCCTTTAAGGTGACAGTGTCCTGTAAGTAGTTCCACCACCTATCATAGCTGGTTCCTGTTTAACTTCAACAGTTCCTTCGCTCTTTTCATAGAGGGTCCTCGTATGAGTCCCTTTGCTTGCCTGAGTCCAGTCAAGGATCCCCATTATATCTTGTGCTTCATGTTTGTCCAGTCCGTGACTGCCTGTCTGGCAAGTCCTATAGAGATGCCACAGGCTGGTTCAGGTCCTATGAACAGACATTCAGCTCCAGTCTTGGCCAGTTGTCTGCTGTTTTGTTTCCAGCAATACCCTCATGCCCCAGCACCCATATCAGTTGTACCCTGTTATGTTTCGCCAGTTCCATGAGAGTTTGGTGGCAATCCAAGACCAATTTTGAGTTGATTTGGTGTTTGTCAAGTGCTTTAAGTGCAGCTTGACTGTCAGATAGACTGTAGATGTTCCTATTTCTCTAGTTCCTATCTAGATTCTCCATAATACATGCCTTAATGGCATATACTTCTGCCTGGAATACTGTCATGTACTGCCCGAGGCTGAAAGTAAGTTGTAATATGGGTTCTTTTTTCATGTCCTGAGTTATGTATGCATGTCCAGAACTATAGGATTTAGGTTTCCATTGATCACTTCACTGGAGACGGTAGATTCCTGCACTGGCCTCTGCCTCCAACTGTAGATGCAGTGGGGGGAGTCCAAGGAGTGTCTCCAGTGCAGCTGTTGGAGATGTTTGAATTGCTCCTGTGATACCCAAGCAAGCCAACCTTTGCAATTTGCTAAGTACTCCCTTGCTTGTCTTGAGTTTAACTCTGGGCCACCATACTGTGGCGCCATATGTAATTGTGGGTCTTACAACTGCAGTGTATATCCAATGCACAATGTGCGGCTGCAGTCCCCAATTTTTACCAAACGTGCTTCTGCATGTCCAAAAAGCCTTATAGGCTTTATTGATGACCTTTTCCAGTTGCTTTTTCCATGTCAGTCTCTTGTCTAATACTAGACCAAGGTACTTGACATCGCTAGAGAGCTGGATCATCTTACTGAAGAGGGTCGGTTCCTTAAGGCCTTTATATTTCTCTTCCTGGTAAACGGTATAATTACCGTGTTATTAGGATTGATGGAAAGGCTTGTTCTTTCAGACCATCGTTGGACTGTGTACAGAGCTGTTTGAAGACGCTCTGTTACTCTCGAAAGGAATTTTCAATTTATGAGGATTGCTGTGTCATCAGCATATCCTACTGTATAATACCCATCGTCAAGTCCCCACAGGAGATCGTCCATGACCAGGCTCCACAGCAGAGGTGAGAGCACGCCCCCCTGCAGAACCGCCCTAGACGCGGATGCCCCCAGGGTCTCTCCTGATAGTGTGGCAGCTATGATAGCACTGATCCACCTGCATATTGCAGGCTCTGTGCCATGCTTTCCAGTCGCCTGTTTGATTATATCAAATGAGGTTCTATCGAAAGCTCCCTCTATGTCAAGGAATGCTCCTAAGGCAATATCCTTGTGTTCAATCACACTTTCTATGTGTGTTACCACATTATATAGTGCACTTTCGGTAGATTTACCTGTTTGGTAGGTATGCTGGTTTCAGTGTAAAGGATATGCCCTTAACGCCCCATCCCTGATATGCCTATCCTCTATTTTCTCCATTGTTTTCAAAAGGAAACATGACAGGCTGATAGGATGATATGTTGTATCCTGGTGTTCCCTTGGGAGTCAGTGCGGGGTGTCTGAGTACTGCAACTTGAAATTATCTAATACATTTATTGATAATGTACACATCTGTAGAGAAAACCATGTTGTGCCCCTTGCTGGAAAAGTGCCGGTACTCACTCACTCACTCCCTCTCACTCACTCACTCACTCACTCACTCCCTCACACTCACTCACTCACTCACCCACCAACTCATTCACTCACTCACTCACTCACGGAGCTGAGCCCTTGAGGAGAAGCTAAATCTGCAGCTACTCAAGAATTCCCCAGCATATTATGGAACCCACAGGTTCATTACCATGTTCACAAGAGCCCTCCACTGGTCCCTAACCTGAGCCAGATCAATCCAAACCATACCATCTCATCCTGTATCTCTAAGATCCATTTTAATATTGTCCCACCCACCTATGTCTTGGTCTTCCTAGTGGTCTCTTTCCCACCAGTATCCTATATGAATTCCTCGTATCCTCCATTAGGGCAACATGACCTGTCCACCTGATCTTCCTTGACTTGATCATTCTAATTATACTTGGAGAAGAGTACAAATTATGAAGCTCTATATTATGCAGTTTTCTCCCACCTCCTGTCACTTCATCCCTCTTCGGTCCACATATTCTCCTCAACACCCTGTTCTCAAACACCCTCAGTCTATCTTCCTCCCTTAATGTCAGAGACCAAGTTTCACACCCATACAGAACCACAGGCAAAATTATAGTTTTGTATATTCTAATTTGTATGTTTTTGGACAGCAGACGAGAAGACAAAAGGTTCTGGACTGAATGGTAGCAAGCATTAACCAAGTTCAGTCTCCTCTTAATTTTCTCCTGAATCAGGTTTTGATTTGTTATTGTCTTTCCCAAATATCTGAACTGTGCCACATTTTCAAAACATCTGTTTTCCATGATTTTGTGGTGATTTTTGCCCTGCATTTTGGTCATGAGACAGCAGCATATACGTGGTGTGTTCAAAAAGTATCAAACCTTTGGTCGGCAGAAATACATTTATTGATTTGGAGGTACAAAACCCTAATCCCCTTCAAAGTAGTCTCCTTGGTAATGCACACACTTCTCCCAGCACTTTATCATTGTTGGAAACACTTCTGGAACGAGTCTTTTGGAATGGTGATCAGCCGGGCCGTCACGTTCCGCATGATGTCTTCTCTTGACTCAAATCGGGTTCCTTTCAGCGGCATTTTCAGCTTGGGAAATAGCCAAAAGTCACACAGAGCCATGTCAGGGGAGTAGGGAGCCTGACGAACCACAGGGATGTGTTTGGCGATGAAAGTCTGAATCAGATGCTCAGAATGGGCGGGTGCATTATCATGATGGAGTTGCCAAGTTTTTGCTGCCCACAGATCCAGTCGTTTGCGCCGCACAGCATCACGAAGGCGACGAAGGACCTCCTAGTAATATTCCTTTGTGATGGTTTGGCCTGGTGGTGCTTACTCATGATGCACAACCCCACGGCAGTCAAAGAAAACGGCCAACATGACCTTGACATTGCTGTGGACCTGCTGTGCTTTTTTTGGCCTCGGGGATGTCGGATGTTTCCATTGTGACGACTGCTATCTTGGTTTTCGGGTCGTACCCATAAACCCACGACTCATCGCCTGTGATCACGGTGTTCAGAAAGTTGGTGTTACTGTTTGAATTGTCCAGCATGTCCTGTGCGATTTCCAGATGGCGTTGCTTCTGCTCCATTGTTAGCAGTTTTGGTACGAATTTCGCGGACACTCTCCTCATGTCCAAATCCTCGGTCAAAATTGAATGTACTGATCCAATGCTTACCCCTATCTCGGTCGCAAGTTCTCGGACTGTGATACGATGGTCCTCCATGACCAAAGTCCACACTTGCTCAATGACATTCTCATTTCAGCTTGTTGAGGGTCTGCCTGAACGCAGTTCGCTGTCCACTGATGTGTGGCCATCTTTGAAGCGGTTGTACCACTCCTTTATCCATGAGTTGCTCATGGCATCATCCCCGAAAGCCTGTTGAATCTTGCGAATGGTTTCAACTTGGGTATCGCCAGGTTTTGGCAAAATTTGATGCAATATCCCTGCTCATGTTGTTCCATCATTTTACACCTTACATGAATCCAATGAGCGCTCACTACACATCCTCACTCCTAGGCCAACTGCCAGCAACTGACGCTTTCTGCAGGCGGAAAAAAATTGACGACTGCGCATTAATGTCCCCTCCACATATCCACCGAAGGGAGCCTCTGCGCTTCATTGGTTTACACAGGAAAAAAGAAGGTTCGATACTTTTTGAACACACCACGTAGTTTTCTCTGTGTTTACTTCTAGACGTACCTCCTTACTTGCATCAGTTAAAGTTTATGTGTTATTCTTTATGCTTATCACCCAGCAGATTCACATCATCAGCATAGACCAACAGCAGATGTGTCCCATGTCATTCTAATTATACTTTGCAAAAAGTACAAGCTAGGAAGGTCCTCATTATGCAGTTTTTTCCAATCTCCCATCACTTCATCTCTCTTTGATTCAAATATTCTCAACGCCCTGTTTTCACAGTCTGTGTTCTTCCCTTAGTGTCAGAGACCAAGTTTCACACCCATACAAATTCACAGCAGTATTACAGTCTTGTATATACTGATTTTATGTTTCTAGACAGCAGACAAAAAGACAAGGTTCTCGACTGAATGGTAGCAAGCATTACCTGAATTCAGTCTTCGCTTATTTTCCTCATGAATCAGGGTTTGATTTGTTATAGTTGTTCCCAAATATCTGAACTGTGCCACATTTTCAAAACATTGTTAGCTATGTCATGATATTGACCTGCATTCTGGTGACAGGACAGCAACATATATTTAGTTTTCTCTGGGTTTACTTCTAAACCAACATCCTTACTAGCGTCAAAGTCTGTGTGTTTTCCTTTATGATGTCTATATTATCACTCAGTAGATTCACATCATCAGCAGAAACCAACAGCTCATGTGGCCTACCTAGTTTTTCTGGACCCTTCTAATGACATATTCTAAGGCAAAGTTGAAAAGCAGTTGCAATAATGCATCTTGTTTTAGATCATTTTGGATAAGAAAATTATCAGATAGATGTTCATGGGCTTTACTATACATTTCGTTTCAACGCATTTTAATCAGCCTAACTAGTTTCATGGGTACACCAAACTCTATGAGAATATTATACAAAATTCCCTCCTAACCGAACCATAGGCTTTCTTGAAGTATACAAATAGGTGATGTACTGTTTCATTGTACTCCCATTTTTCTCCAGTATCTGACGAATGCAAAAGATCTGATCAGTAGTTGATCTGTTACATCCAAACCCACACTGATGATCCCCAATAATTTAATCTATATATGTATTTAACCTTGAGAATTTTAGATAAAATTTTGTATGAAGTTGATAGCAGTGATATCCCACGATAATTTCTACAGTCAGTTTTATCACCCTTCTTGTGAACTGATACAGTAATAAACCCTTTCCACTAATCAAGCAATTTTTCCTTATTCCAAATAGAATTAGTTAGCTGATGGATCTTAGAACATAATATTTCACCTCCTGCTTGAGTCAGTTCTGTCACAATTTCATCACTACCTGGCAATTTATACCTTCTCAACTTTGCATTAGCAATTTCAACTTCAAAAGGGCTAGGATGAGGTACTAATGGCTCAGCTATATGGATTTCTGTCTGCCTAACATCATTTACCCTATGTACATTCAATAACTGAGAGAAGTAGTTCTTCCACCTGTTCAAAATGTGTGGGAATCTGCAAGAAAATTACCATTCTCATCCACTAAGTTACTTCTAGGCTGGTAACCCCTCTTAACATCATTTATTCCTCTATAAAGTTCTCTAATGTTCTTGTTCTTACTGTATGTTGCAAGCTTATCAGTTTTGTCTTTCAGATATTCCCTCTTTTGTTCCTGAAATACCTGTTGGTTTCACACCTTTTATTCAAATTATTGCCATTTATTTCTCTTGGATCCTGCAACCACTACAGTTTGGATAGTTTTGTTTGGTCTAATAATTTTGAGCATTCTTCATCGAACAATGGCTTATGCTTCTTGAATTTATAATAACCTAGACTCCTTGTGGTCCGTCACACTAGTCACTACTATAGAATGATTTGACTACACCATCCTGGGTGACTCAAATGTGTGTGTGTATTTGAGTCACATTGGACAATGTAGTCAAATCATTCTATAACATAGACTCTCTTTGGCAGAAATTGTTATATTCTCACTAATAGTTTCCCAAGCTCTATCAATATGCACCTCAGTGTCGTAAGTTTTCCAAAGCTGCAAACCTAATTGAGAGTTCAACATGATACTGCTCTTTACCCTCTACCTAGTTTAATTTCTTGAGAATTGAATTGAATTGAATTTATTTACATTCTATAAATCCTAAGTAGGTTAGTACCTTTGGATACAGAACAAGTCAAAAGGTTACATAAATAAGTACAGGCAATTTTAGCTTAAAAATTAATATAACTTAATTTTACATCATTCTCTATTTACATTGAAGTATTCATCTAAAGAGTAGAAGGAATGAGCATGTAGATAATTCTTTAACTCTGATTTAAACTTTCTAGTATCATTGCCCAAGTTTTTAATACTTTGTGGCAGATTGTCGAACACTTTTATGCCAGTAAAGTAGACTCATTTTGATATACTGATAAAGTTGATGAGGGTAGGTGGAAGTTATATTTTTGTCTAGTATTCATGTTATAGACATCAGAATTCAATTTGAATTTATCTTTGTTGTAAACAACAAATAAGAGAAGCGGTAATATGTATTGCGATTGAAGAGGTAGAATTTTTAATTTCTTAAATAATTCTCTACATGAATCTCTACTTCTACATCCTGTAATGATTCTAATTATATTCTTTTGTATTTTAAAAATTATTACACTATGTGAAGAGTTCCCCCAAAATATTAATCCATAGTTCATAATAGAATGAAAGTAGGCATGGTAAACCATCTTCAATGTTTCCTGTGACATAAAAGGCTTAATTGATCTCATCGCATAGCAAGCTGCATTTAATTTAGGTATAATTTGTTCAATATGTATTTTCCA
Organism: Cryptotermes secundus; assembly: GCF_002891405.2. Taxonomy (NCBI): domain Eukaryota; kingdom Metazoa; phylum Arthropoda; class Insecta; order Blattodea; family Kalotermitidae; genus Cryptotermes; species Cryptotermes secundus. The sequence continues at coordinate 139,141 of NW_019735481.1, read as the reverse complement.
AGACAGTGTACTGTCTACATGTATTCCAAGGAATTTTGTATCAAGTACTTTACAGATTAATTTGTTGGCATAACTGATGTCCAGATCAATTTGGTGGTTGTTTTTAGTTGTGAATGATATGTAATGGGTTTTATCAAAATTTAATGAGAGTAAATTGGCTTCGAACCATCTGTTTAAGGCTTCAAATACAATATTTATGTCATTTTTAAAGTTGTCAAATTTAGAGTTCTTAAATATTATACTAGTGTCATCTGCATATAGAATTGGTTTAGATTTATTGTTGATGGTTTTAGATAGATCATTTATGTAGAGAAGAAAAAGTAAGGGACCTAAAATTGATCCTTGTGGAACACCGTGCTTTATAATTCCCCAGTTTGAAAATGCATTATGACTGGAGTTTTTATTATTTATTTCAACTCTTTGATACCTGTTTTTGAGGTATGATTTGATCCATTCATTAGCTTTGCCAGTTATTCCATAGAAATTTAATTTCGATAGTAAGATATCATGATTAACACAATCGAAAGCTTTTGCTAGATCACAGAAAATCCCTCCCACAATTAATCTGTCATTGAGAGCACTTAAAATATCGTTAGTTAGTTCATAGGTTGCTTTTTCTGTTGTTAGGTCTTTCCTAAATCCAAATTGCTCTTTGACTAATATGTTGTTAGAATTTAAGTGTTCAAGTAGTCTATTATACATAACTTTTTCAAAGACTTTTGAGAATGAAGTCAATATGGATATTGGTCTGTAATTAGAGATGCATTTTCTCTCTCCTTTTTTAAAAAGTGGTTTCATTATAGCGTATTTTAAGCGTTGAGGAAAAGTACCTGATGATAAAGATTTATTACATAGATGATTCAAGGGTGAACTGATGTAAACAGAGCTTGCTTTAAGTAATTTGGTAGAGATTTCATCATATCCATGTGAATTTTTGGGCTTAAGGGATTTAATAATGTTTTCAATTTCCTTCCTTGTTGAGAATTTGAGATTGATATTTGGAAATGAATTGTTAAAGGCACGAGACAGATAGTATATTGGATTATTATTATTATTATTATTATTATTATTATTATTATTATTATTATTAGTATTGTTGTTATTGGAATATGTTTTCTCAGCTAATGAAAGGAAATATTCATTAAATGCACTTGCGATAGCTTGTGGATTGTTAGTGGACTTCCCTTCAATATTCAAACTTTGTACGTCTTCATTAACAGATTTCTTTCCTGATTCAACTTTCACAATATCCCAGGTGGTTTTAATTTTATTGTTTGATTTTAGAATTTGGCTGTTATAGTTATTCTGTTTGGCTTCTTTAATGACTTTTGACAAAATTTTACAGTACATTTTGTAGTGACTTTTTAGTCTTGGATCATTACTGTCCCTACTGGCCAAATATAGTTGTCTTTTGTGTTTACATGAAGTTTTTATTCCAATTGTTATCCAGGTGGATTTGTTTTTATTTTCATTTTTGACTATTTTTAAGGGAAAGCTTGAATAAAAGATCCTCAAGTATGTGTTCAGAAAGCAATTAAATTTAGAATCAATATTATTGCTGTCAAATACATTGTCCCATGATTCATTACTTAATTTTGTGACAAAATCTGCCATCGTATGCTTGTTGATTTTCCTTACTGTTTGATATTGTTGATTACTGGGCTGAAGGTCAATATTATTTATTTCTATGAGTTGAGCATCATGATCGGATAAGCCATTTATAAAGGGTCCTACAGTATAGTCTCTTAATTTTGAGTTATCAATGAATATATTATCTATCGCTGAACTAGAATTATTTTGAACTCTTGTGGGAAAGTTAACAGTACTGGAGAGATTGTAAGATGATAACAAAGAGTCTAAATTTAGTTTCCTATTACTGTCGATGAGATAGTTTATATTTATATCACCACAAATTATAAATTCAACTTTTGAACTATGCAGTACATTTAGGATGGTTTCTAATCTATTTATAAAGTGATCGAAGTTTCCAGATGGGGCTCTATATAAAGTCAGTATACAAATATTAGAAAAAGGAGAGTCTAACTTTAGAGCACATGCTTCCAGATCCTGGTCTTTGCAATAATCTTCTAAATTTATTTTAGTAAATTTTAGGTTTTCATGTACAAAAATACTCACTCCTCCTTTCTCCAGTGTTTTCCTACAGTATCTAGCACCTAAATTATAATTTTCTAAGTGAAGATGTTCTAATTCCAGCTGTTTCATGTGATGTTCAGTAAGGCACAGTATGTGTGGAAGATTTGAATTCATGGAGCTTATTAGTTCATTTGTTTTGTTTCTCAATCCTCTTATATTCTGATGGAATATTCTTAGTACTTTATTATTCACTGAATTTAGTAGACTGCAATTACCTTTTCCGATTTCTATTGGTTCACTAACATTATTGTCTGAAAGATTAGTTTCTTTTGCAATTTCTTTTACTTGATAAACTTTACTTGCACTCTTTATCCTAAAAAATGATTCTGAACACCCATGACAACTGGAATGTGTCTGCCCTTAATGCTCTCTGCAATGAGTCGCGTCAGCTTGTCCTTGCCTCGAGGATTAAGATGCAAACCATGGACAGTATGTTCGCTCCTCAATATTGAAGAGACATCAATCGCATCAATGTGGGCCGCGCCGACCTCCACAAGCGAACGCTCAAGCCGAAGATTAATCTCCCTTACACACCTGTTAATCCATGGCTTGTCATGTCGCCAGAAAAGACCAACAAACCTCACATTGGTGTGACTAGTTTTCTGGGCAATGTCACTTAAATCTTTCTCAATTTGATAATTGAGGTTTCTCTCCAAACTGTTACCTGGCCCCCCAACTATAACTACCTGATCTTCCTTACTAAAACCTTTGCACAATTTTCCAATGTCCCCAGTGACATTGCTCAGATCAGCATTGGGCTTGAATATGCTGGTCACAGCATATGCATCTCCCATTGCTTTCTGTAGCCTCTGCCCGATACCCCTACCATGACTGCTACCCAGCACTAGAATCTTACGCTTAGGCTTAGCCTCTAACACAGGCTGATCTATAGCGTCACCATCAGTCTGAGGCCCTAGCATAGCTAGAGGTTCAAATCGATTGGTTAAAGCTAACTTAACATCTAGTGAAGAAGGAACTTTTTTAAGTTTTCTTCGGGAGTTGGACACAGTCCTAAATTCTTCAGGACAATTATCTACTAAATTTAATTCCCCTTTTAAGAGGTCAATCTCAGTTCTTGCAAGTTCCAGCTCCCTTTTCAAACTCAAGATAGTCTCCTCTTGTTTCTTTATTACCTTGGCTTGCACACAGGAGTTGCAGTACCAAGGTAATATGGCCAAATCACTATTGGTGCCAGAGCACTCCCAATGAAACCACAGGCCACAGTCCTCACATCCTGTCCCCTGGCTAACCTTCCTTCTGCAGGCCCCACATTTACCTGATAAGTCGTTACCCCTTGTGGTCATTATTACCACTTATGTTAACTTATAATTCAGTACTAACTAACAGATATATTTAAAGAGTCTAATTTGTGATTAGAACTTACAAGAGTATATGCTGGCACAAATCTTTTAAGGCCCACTATATACAATGATACACTTATTTTAGGTTAGGCCCACTGGTACACTTGCAATAGTACAAATCAACTTACTAAAGATATAAAATAACACACTTCTTGTAGGTTAGGCCTACTGTACACTTACGAAAATACAAACAATTTATGTAAGATATAAATAACACTTGTGAAAATACAAATCGACTTCCTTAAGATATAAAATAACACACTCCTTGTATGTTAGGCCTACTGTATACTTACGAAAATGCAAATCAGCTTCCTTAAGACAAAGTAACACACTACTTGTAGGTTAGGCCTACCAGTACACTTATGAAAATACAAATCACCGTATTTAAGATATAAAATAACAAGTATGTTTACTAATTCTACTACTAATCTATATTAACAGAAAGTTGAAGTTAAAAAAATGCAGTTTTAGGAGCGTTGAGCGGAAGATCAGATACTAATAGCTCACAATATGGCGGAAAATGGCCTAGGAGCTAAGCGTGGCTTAAGAGTAAAAAAAAGGAAGAAAACGTTCAGTATAGAAAAAAATTTAAATATAAGGTTCACTATAGCACACTTGTTAAAGAAGATAACCACTTATTTTTTACTACTGACCAAATGAAACTGCTCTTTTGTACTTAAATTAAGGAGCTCTCAGATTCGCACACTACCACTCAACGTGTCTCTTCATATGAACCCTGTGCATTGTTTGTTTGTTCAGCGCCAGTCTCTCCCCAAACTTTTGCCATCACCATATAGTGGTCAGTATCACAATCTGCTGCCCTGAAAGATTGGATATCAAGTATACTTGAATGCTCTCTCCTATCTATCAACATATGGTCAGTTTGGTTGTGTGTCTTTCCATCAGGAGATGTCCAAGTAAATTTATGAATGTTATGATGTGGGGACATTGTACAGATGGAAGAATCGTACATCAAAATGAAAGTAGGGTGGAGATACCATTAGGAAGGTGAACACCCGAAACAAAGAAAGAACCTTTATGCTGTTTGGGATGAACAACCTTTAGAAGGGAGCAATGTAACGTGTTTGGAGTTTGAAAATGTCTTCCCTACCTACTTTGGCATTGAAATCTAACAAAATTTTCATGTGGTATTTAGGGAATCTGCAAATTGCACATTGTTTTCAAATTATGTATATGGCTACATAAGTAAATTGTGCAGGACACAGGCAGAAGTAATCCTAAACCATGTAAATCCAAATGTATATGTTATTGGACAAGGGAAGTCATTGATAGGAATTGCAAGAGGCTTAAAGTTGGCAGCATCTAGACCTACAGCTGATCAGCGAATTAACTGCTGTTTTGCCATGGTTAAATACAAGGTGGTTCAAATATGACCGGGACTGATTCTTTTTTAAAAACCATAATTGCCAAACACTTACTTGCACATGTCAGTCTTCAACGTACTCCCCTCCAGAGTCAACCCCTTTTTTCCCAACATTCTGGAAGCATCCTGATGCCCTTATCAAAAATGTTTTGTTGTTTGCAGTGTATCCAATCCCGAACGGTCTGGATGACGGTGTCATCCACAAACCGCATGCCTTGCAAGTCTGATTTGAGCCTTCCAAACAGGTAGAAATCACTTGCGGCCAAATCGGAACTGTACGGCGGATGTGTCAGGAGGTTCCATTTCAATTTCCAGAGGGTTTCCATTGTTTTGGCTGTATGGGGGCGTGCATTGTCTTGAAGGAAGGCTACCCACTTTCCACCTGTCTTCCGCTTGGATCGGAACATTTTCTTCACATCTGTTGCCAGGAGATCTGAGTAATAAGCTGCATTGACTGTTCTGGCATCTGTCAGAAAGTATACATGGATAACCCCCTGCCAGTCCCAGAAGAACGTTGCCATCACTTTTCCTGCCGAACGGCTCCTCCGCGTTCTCTTGGGTTTGGGAGAACTGGTATACTGCCACTCGTTTGATGACTTCTGGGACTCGGGAATGAAGTAGTGCACCCACGTTTCATCGGTGGTCACTATAGACTTCAAAAATGCATCACCATCTTCAAACTGCTGTAGGAGACGACTGGCAGCTTGCATGTGCACCATTTTGTTCACATCTGTCAAAGTGTGTGGTACGCACCGTGCATTCACCTTGCGATAGTGCAGGTTATATTTCACAGTGTCTTCTACACTGCCAACACTGATGGACAGCATTGCTCCAAGTTCCTTGATAGTGATGTGCCTGTTCTCATGAATAAGTGCGTCTGCACGATCAGTGTTTGGCTCGCTGACGGATGTTCGCAACCGACGATCATGCAGTTCATTCTCCACGCTCTGTCTGCCCTCTCTGAAGCACTTACACCACTCAAACACACGGGTCCGTGAGAGACACTCTTCCGCATACTGTTGTTGGAGTCTGGTGAATTTCAGCAGATGGGACGTTTTCTCCAACAAGGGATTTGATCACAATGCGTTGTTCCACGCTCTACGGTACCTTCTGTTTGCTCATCACTCTAGCAATTCCCAGACAGGACTGAACAGGTTCTAACCCGAACAGGAAGGAGGGTGGAGGTTGTGGCTTCACTCTCTCAAGGTCACACAGCTGCTGCACAGTGGTGCTTGTTTACACACAAATCAGCCCCGGTCATATTTGAACCACCTTGTAATTGAAGTCATGACCTGCTGCACAAGTCTGCATTGATAGGAAACCTCTTTGTATCTTGTATGAATGTTACTTAGTATATTATAGTGCAGTGACAAAGGGTGCACAGAGTCCATAGTGACCTGGGTGTTGTGACAGCATGGGTACACTTGTGGTGAAACTACGGTGCAACAAAATGTAGTGCCCACCTCTCAGTTGAAAAGGAAGCACCATTTCTAAACATATACATGTACAGGAGGGAACAAAAATCTTGGTCATGGATCTCAAGGAGACCTGAAGCCAAGAATGACTCTGCTGGTGATGGCCACTAGCAGTCTAAGTGACCGATCAACTGTTCTGAGTTAGTTATGGAATCACCAGCCAGCAAGTACAGGAGCCATTGAGCACAGAATGTGAGCTGTAACCTAGCAACAGCTATTGAAGATGAACTGAGAAGACTTGGTGTGTGCTGTAGTGAGAAGTAAGGTGCAAGAATTAGCGATAGTACTGTAATTGTTTGTAGTTATGAGTTATAAGTGTTTGTTAAATCCAGTTACCAATCCAAACTCCGTGTCTCGTCACTGAAATCGTAACAAGTGGTGTCAGAAATGGGATATATTAGAGTAATTGGATTAGATTGAACACTGCAGTGGATAGTTATATTGCCATACTATGAAAATGGAACATATAATAGAATGCCTTCTGGCCATTCAGGAAGAAATGAAGGCCAGCCAAGATGGATGCCATGAAGAAGAGATGATAGCCAAAATGAAGGCTGAGGTGAAAGCCGTTCAAGAAAAGATTGAGGCTAACCAACAGAAAATGGATGCCTGGCAGAAAAAGATGGAGGCCAGTCAGGAAGAGTTAGAAACCAAGATGGAGGCTTGCCTGGAAGAGTCAGAGGCCAACTGAGAAAGGATAGAGGCTGTAGTTGAACACTATAATTGGGCGACCTCCTACTTGAAAGGACTGACATTCTTGAAAAAAGAAACAGATGAAACTATGCAGCAGTGGCATAAGAGACCTAGGCATAAAACTTCAGCTGTGTGTGGGAAGAAAGATCCTCAAGCAGACCCTGGAGCTAGAGATCACAAAGCTTATAGTCAGGTCTTCTGTCCAGCTCTGGAAATCTAGCCACAGGACATTGTGGACCTCCCTCTCAAAGAGAAAAATAGATGTCAGTATGCCTGTATGCTTCTTGTCACCAACAGCATTAAGGAGGAAGTAATGTGACATAGTGATGATATAGTTAACAAGAGAAGCCATCTGGTGCTAGACAATGGCTCAATAAACATGTGATGCAACAGTGGAGGATCTGCTGGAAATGGTGCTTTGTGTTGGGTCTGTGCTGAGACTATATAAGGAGAACCTCTTGGGGCTTTCAGTTGTGCAATAAATGTAGCACCTACCCAGAAAGACCAACCCTTCCTTTGTCAAAGAGGAATCCCCATTTCTAAATACTACATGTCCAGAAGCAAACAGAAATCTTGATCATGGACCTCAATGAGACTGAAACCAGGAACGACTGTGCTGGCAAAGCCAGAAGCAATTTAATCAACTGACCGACTTTCAGTCATTCAAGAATGTGAGGATACATTTGGAGCAGTGGGTTAGGAGTGAGGCCTTTGCCAGCTAGTAGTGACATGAGCAGAAAAGGATATTGTTGGGGTCCATTACTAGGCATGCCAGACTGAGAAGATTTAGCGAGTGCTGTAGTGATTTTTGAAGTATATAGAGCAGTGAAACTGTTATAATTCTTTGTGGTTATGAGTTATAAAAAGTCAAATATATCCAATTGCCAATCCAAACCCCAGCATCTAGTCACTAACATATGACACCGTCATCATTCTGGTGTGTGTCTACTCCCACCTCGGAAGTGTATTCATTCTTCCTTATCTGGGAGGACTAATGGACCAGAACAAAAATAAAATTATTTGAGGTGGGATGTAGCATCAGTTGGAAACCCAAGAATGAGAATAAGCATGATGAAAATTTGCATTGATTACAACTGTCATACAGGGAATATTCTACAGGAAAAACAGATGCAAGCCATTTTTATTTTAGAGTTTTAGCACTTGACTGCAGTCTGTGATGACCAGTATTTTGTGAATGTTATCATTCACAGAGTGTAGGTATACCAGCGAAATTTAGTGGATCTCCAGACTTGTCAGTCCATCGACGAGCTACCATAGCTTCACTTAACACTAGTACTCCACACAAGTCATCACCTCCAATTATGAGTACCACTGGTTCCATCGCCGTTCATTCTCCTGGTACTGATGTAAGGAGGCGATCACCACTGCAACCTCCAGGCCCAGTACAGCCACCGGTATTACGGGATGCAGCAGTGTATTTGACATCTGGCCAAGCAAATGGGCAAGGCATTGTTCAGCGTAAGTTTCTTTATTTTCATAATAAAAGTAATACCAGTAAAATGAAGGTATTAATTGTAATTCTGACTACTTTTGTGTGCATCAGAAAATGTGTGACAGTGAGATTTGAGGTTCTCACCGTGGTGACTGAAGATTACTGCATTCTGGTCTGTGACACTGTTTGGTCTAGTGGACAGTTATCGACATTTCAGAGGAACATGCTGCCTCCATCTTACTGCTCATACTGCTCTTTTAACCTGAAGACAGATGCAGAACATTCCTCCAAAATGTTGGTAACCATCTGCGAGTTTACATCCTGTTACATCCCAGAAGACAGCAATCTTCATGTGTAACAAATTTTTATATTACTTCACACATACTAATATTATCTTTTGACACTATGTAGGCAGAGTTCATAACAGTGGCATTAAATAAATGAAGATTAACTTAGATGAATCTGATATACTGTGGACCCTTGTAAATTCAGGTTTCTGGGGACATATTCAGTATTATATTTTCACAGTATATATAAGCAGAGCTACTAACAGTGTCGTTAAATAAAATTAGGTTAGGTGAATCTGATATACAGTGGACCCTTGATGTTAATACGGGTTTCTGAGGACATCTTCAATACCAATATTTTATGCAAAATTTACATTTATCTCATTTTGGAATCACATGTTGTGTATGTTTATCCAGTGGCTAAAATGCATGACATTTAAAGCACATCTCAGACTTCTGTTTCACCAATGCTGGTGGCACAGACCACTGAATTACTTAGTTTAAGCCTCCTTACAAGAATAGTCATGTAATGTAGTTTGTTAGAACTGATGACTGCATTTCAGGAATCTATTATTGGTCCAGTTCACAAGAAGGATGTTAAAATTGACTATTGTAATTACTGGGGGATATTACTGCTATCAGCTTCATACAAAATGTTATCCAACATTCTTCTTCCAAGGTTAATTCTATACATAGATGAAATTATTTGGGATCATGAGTACAGGTTATGATGTAACAGATCAACTACTGATCAGATCTTTTGCATTTGTCAGATACTGGAAGAAAAAATGGAAGTACAGTGAGATAATATATCAGCTATTTGTAGACTTCAAGAAAGCCTATGATTTAGTTAGGAGGGAAGTACTGCACAGTATTCTCATAGAGTTTGGGGTACCCATGAAACTAGTTAGGCTGATTAAAATGCGTTTAAATGAAACATATAGTAAAGTCCATGTAGGTAAACATTTGTCTGATAATTTCCCTATCTAGAATGGTCTAAAGCAAGGAGATCCTTTATTGCCACTGCTTTTCAACTTTGCTTTAGAATATGCCATTTGAAAGGTCCAGGAAAACCAGGTGGGACTGAAATTAAATGGGCCACATCAGCTGCTGGTCTATGCTGATGATGTGAATCTACTTGGTGATAATATAGATACCATAAAGAAAAACACAGAAACTTTAGACGCAAGTAAAGAGGTTGGTCTAGAAGTAAACACAGAGAAGACTAAGTATGTGTTGCTGTTTCATCACCAGAAAGCAGGGCAGAATCATGATATAAAGATAGCAAACAGATGGTTTGAAAATGTGGCATAGTTCAGATATTTGGGAACAACTGTAACAAATCAAAACCTGATTCAGGAGGAAATTGAGAGGAGATTGAATTCAGGTAATGCTTGCTACAGTTCAGTCAAGAACCTTTTGTCTTCTCATCTGCTGTCTAGAAACATAAAAATTAGAATATATAAAACTGTAATTTTGCCTGTGGTTGTGTATGGGTGTGAAACTTGGTCTCTGACATTAAGGGAGGAACACAGATTGAGGGTGTTTGAGAAAAGGATGCTGAGGAGAATATTTGGATCGAAGAGAGGTGAAGTGACCTGAGGTTGGAGGAAACTGCATAATTAGGACCTTCATTACTTGTACGCTTCACCAAGTATACTTAGAACAATCAAGTCGAGAAAGAGATGGGAATGGCACATAGCACAACTGGGGGAGAAGAGGAATGTATACGGGATATTGGTGGGAAATCCAGAAGGAATGAGACCACTAGGAAGACCAAGACATAGGTGGGTGGGACAGTATTTAAATGTATCTTAAAGAGATAGGATGGGATGGTGTGGACTGGATCGATCTGGCCCAGGATAGGGATCAGTGGAGGGCTCTTGTGAACATGGTAATAATCCTTCTGGTTTCCACAAAATGCTGGAAATTTCTTGAGTAGCTGCACAATTGGTGGTTTCTCAAGAAGTGCTCAGCTCCTTGAGTGAGTGAGCTTAATATTAATCAGATACAGCAGATGAAGGTGTTCTCTGTGGGTCTGTTGCTTTAACCCTAACGTCACTTCATTAATATTTTCTAACTTGCTCAGTTTTGGTAGACACATTCCTGTTTATTGACCCTCTGTACCTGCAGTCTACAGCAAGGAATATTGCAGTGCAGTATTATAATGTAACTAGAACACTTCATAAAAATTTGTATGACGTAAAATATATGTAATTATATTGGGAACATGATCACTGCCATGGTATATCAGAATCAGTGGCATGTCGAGGGACCACTGCATATTGTTTGAAATGTGTATAATAAATCTGTTGAAATTCTTATTCACGGTGTTGTAAAAGTGGTGTTTGACTTCGGTTGTGTGTTGTGCCATTGGAAATAGAGCTTATGTGAGAAGATGTTACATGTGAGAGAAAGGAATTACATATTTGCAGTGTCTCATAATGTTCATAATGGAAAAATTTGTATGTGAATAGTTACATAATCAATATCTAATTTCAGAGCAGCATGAAATGTTGTTACAGGTCCTGCTCTTCCCATGCCTCGACCCATTCTGCCAAGGGATCGCAGCTACCTCGACAAGCTTGTGGAGAATTTGGTTGGTGATGGGCCTAGCAATCGTTATGCTTTGATCTGCAAAAATTGCGAGTCTCATGATGGAATGTCCCTGAAGGAGGAATTTGAATATATTGGTATGAAATTAAGTGTTATAATCTGTATTGCAGGTTTCTAAATGAATGAAATGACAAAATATACTTGTAAAATATTGATTGTTCTCTAAGATGTAAGGTTTGCTGAATGTTTTGACTACTCTGGCTAAGAAAACTTTTTTTTTTTTCATATAAACGTGGTTAGCATATTTTGATACCAAATATTTTTATATATAGTGATATATTCTTGGTCATATGGGCCAATAGGCGTATGAGACATGACTTTCATAGCCTGGAACAAGAACTTAGAAACATTGTTGTAACTGAAATGAGAACAGAACATT
>NW_019735481.1:123036-127223 GCF_002891405.2 Cryptotermes secundus | reverse complement strand
CGGTTAGTTGCTGGCTTCCCACCGCGGTGGCCGGGGTTCGATCCCGCGTCTGGTCAAGTGGGATTTGTGGTGGGAAAAGTGGCACTGTGGCGGGTTTTCTCTGAGTACTTCAGTTTCCCCTGCCAGTATTCATTCCACCAAATTCTCCATCATCATAATCTCCTGGGGCAGGCTACCATAGGCCAATCAGTGGCTGCCGTGCCAAGTGGACCCAGTTGGACTCCACCCCCCACTAAGCAAATTAAAAAAAATACTGACTGCATGGAGTTAAGTCCTTCTTTAGAAGCCACCAATTGCTCAGTTACTCAAAAATTTCTGAACATTTTATGGAGCCTGAAGGTTCATTACTGTGTTCACAAGGGTCTGCCTTCTAGGTGTTTGATTTCAATTTCCTGATTCATACACCACCTACCCTTTTTGATATGAGATGCCGACACTGCATATAGAGACAGAGAAGCATGTTGTATGAGTAGAAGGAGGAAGCTGGACAGATTTTGTTGACAAGTTGAGTGATATTTCCAAACCTTTATGATTCTAATGGATCAGGGAGTTTGTGTGCTGTTGCTTCTTTTTCTTGATTCAATCTAAAAAATGTGAGACTTGCCCATACTTACTCATGAATCTTGTCACAATAATGGATGACTGTGGTACGGACAAGATTCAGACCCTGTAGCATACATAGGAGACATGAGAAATGCATATAAAATATTAGTTGGAAAACTCATATGCAAGAATCCGCTTAAAAGACCGAAGCACAGTTGGGTTGATAATATTAAAGTGCATATTAAACAAATAGGATTGGAGGATATGGATAGAATTCATCTTATTTAAGTAGAGTCCTCTGGCTATCTCTGTGAACACAGTAATAAACCATTGGACTGCATAATGGTTGGGGAAGTTTTTAATTGGCTGAGTGGCTCTTGGCTTCCCAAGAAGGATGCTTTTCCTTCAAGTTAGTTATAGTTGTCTCTGGTCTGGAGCATGCAGAACTTGTGAATACTCGTTTACTCTAGTGTGTAGAAAGGAAAGGGAGTCAGTCCTCACACACTGTGGTGTCAAGAACCTTCCTAAGTAACAGAAGGTGGGAAAATCAGGAAAGAGGGGATTCTATCTGCAAGATGGAGGGACAGCCAAAAATGTTGAGATGAACATTTGGGCATTAAATGATCCATAAACTTCATTTGTGTTCACTTCACATTTGAAATGAGGGTAAGAAAAGTGTCAGTTGTCACTGTCTACCTACTGCATGAAAAAAATCCCACCCTTTAATCAGATCTCCATTAAATTTAATGGTGGTGGCCTTCTTTACATCATAAATTTAACTGAGGATGTATGATATATACATAATGTTATATTTTAGCGTCCTGTTGCACTGATTTTCGTCCATGATATGTATGCAGTGTCCGTCTTGTAGTGCACTCAGTTTCACCTGTTATTTCACGACATGTTTCGGCAACATAGTGCCATCATCAGGTGCTCCATTTACGCTAATCTATTTCATTGCTTGCCATTATGTCATTGTAAAATTATTTAAAATTATTTAAAAAATGTTCGTCAACTATAATAAATTCTTTTTTTATATACACTAAAAACTTTTTAAGATTATCCATTTTTTAAATATTTTTTAATAATTTTACAATGACATATAATGGCAAGCAATGCAACAGATCAGCATAAATGGAGCACCTGATGATGGCACTATGTCCCGAAACATGTCGTGAAATAACAGGTGAAATTGAGTGCGCTACAAGACGGACACTACATACATATCATGATATATACATGCTTTTGTGTCACTGTTATCATGATGATCTTCATAGCAAGAGTGTATATAACAGTTTAAACCTCTAATTGTATTGCATAAAGCAGTTGGAAATAATATGTAACTAACTTTTCAATGAGTTAAAGTCACTTTTTGTTTTATTCAGGTCTCTTGGAAGCAAATATATCATTGAAATAAGATATTGTATGTCTGTATCTCAGTTGCTGGTGTATTTCTAAGGTACATCTCTCTCTCTCTCTTTTTTTTTCTTTGAGGATTTGTTGTTGTTAAGGTTTTGCAGTTCATGATGCTAAAAATGCAATGCATTGGAACCCCAAGTTAATGTTCCTTGATTTTAATGTTCAACTTCAGTGATCCTAAATCAGTAACTTGAATGTTAAAGTACCTCCATTTAATGTTTTCCTCAGTTTAATGTTCAGATCCACTGCTTGTAAATCAAGCCCTACAAGGGGGTGTCATTATGCATGATAAACCCTCTCCTCATGTTAGAATCATTGATTGTAAAGACATTTTAGAAACTGGTTCATGTTTTTAGATATGTTACATCTCTGATTTTGTACTTGTGATAATTAGCATTATGTCATACATCATAATTACATGTCCACTTTTCAGGATTTCGTTGTTGCTACTGCTTTTATTGGAATGCGGCTCGAAAGCAGCGACCACAAGCGCCTAGGCTTCCTTCAACTACTGGAAGGTCGGAGTTACCTGAACACACATCTGCCTCTGAGTTAGAGAGTTCCTCAGACACAGAAGAAGGTAAGCAACTCTGCGTCTCTTCACAACTGGTCATCATCTTGGTTTTAAAGGGTCTGGACGATGGTGTACAATGCTCATAATGACTGGGTTTTTGGACTTTGTCCATTCTGTTATTCTAGAAACTAGGAAACAACGTTTCAGAAACTGGATCTGTTTCTGAAATATTGCATTTTCTAGAGTCTAGAATACCAGACGATGGACAGAGTCTGAAAACCTAGTAATTCTGGTCATCATCTTGTCTTTCACCCTACTTTTTAAGACATTCATTACAGTGTACAAAAGGAATACCTTATATGGAGGACATGGGGGTATGCAGTAGCATAGTTGGTTGAGACACTGTGCTACAAGCTGGATGGTTGTGGTTTGATTCCAGATGAGGTCATTTAAGTTTTCAATTGACCTAATCCTTCCAGCTGCACTGTGACCCTAGGGTCAACTCATCCTCTAACATAAATGAGTACCAGAAATCTTCCCCAGGGTAAAGGGCAGCTGGTGTGCAAGGCTGATAACGCCAACACCAACTGTGAGCAGATTGTCTAGAAAATGTGGGAGCCTGAACGTCTCATAATGATATGGGCCTTCATGTCCTATTACAAGGATTACTTTTCCTTATATGGAGGGCATGTATGTCTGCCTGTCTGCGACCTAGTAATGAGGGCCCAGGTTGTTGAACAGGTTGTCATAATGAAGAGAGAAATCTTCTGGGATGTGCTGTGTAGATATTGTGTTAACTGACATTTCGGAGGAACGTATTGCCTCCATCTTCAGGGAGGCAAAACATAGGTTAACCCAATATCTGCATGGTGCCACATCCCAGAAGACTGCTCTCTTCATAGTCACTGCTGTGTAGACCTCAAATCTTACACAGGTTGTCATAATGTTAACTGAAAGTTTTTGGGCTCCTCTGATTTTCAGCCATAGTGATCTAGAATAAAATATATTTTATACAGAACCCATGAACTGTTTCACTAGTTTTTTTTTTATATGGGTGACTTTCACTAGTTTTCATTTCCTTATTCCCATTTTTAAGTAAGTTTAATAAACTTCAAAGAATGCTATGGGTAATTTTGTGTACTACACTGTGAAATACTCCCTTTCCAGTCTCATTCTCTAACAAGGAACATCTTAGTCTTACCATGTTTGATTTTATGGCTACGCAGGCAAAAGCAGCATGGACTGTGCTTAACCTTTATCGGACGGGCTTTTAAATTGCCGGTAGCCCCTGTATGGCCGGGATTTAAATCGCCTTTATTGAGGATCTTTGCAAACCTTGAGAAAAAAATACATATTTTCCGTTCTATGCAACATAGAAATATGAACTAAAAAGAATCTGAAAGACAAGAGAATTTTCTACATATATGTAAAAGATCACGTTTTAAAAATGAAAATTAAATCCCCTGTCTGTGGTTTTCCATCGCGAAGCTATCGGCAAAAATTAAAAATTCCATAAAAATTGATAGCAGCATGCCAGAATTATGCAGTTTTGGTCTCCCCTGTTCTGGTTACATTCCACACCATGCCAGTGACGCGGGGTCTAGGCCACTGAGTGTTATGAGAGGAGAGGCTGATTTCATCATGCCTACACGATTTATATGCGTTTGCTTCTTAGCTTTCATTCTACTAAACAGGGCCATGTTTGTTTTGC
>NW_019735481.1:117793-122563 GCF_002891405.2 Cryptotermes secundus | reverse complement strand
TATTTTAGCGTCCTGTTGCACTGATTTTCGTCCATGATATGTATGCAGTGTCCGTCTTGTAGTGCACTCAGTTTCACCTGTTATTTCACGACATGTTTCGGCAACATAGTGCCATCATCAGGTGCTCCATTTACGCTAATCTATTTCATTGCTTGCCATTATGTCATTGTAAAATTATTTAAAATTATTTAAAAAATGTTCGTCAACTATAATAAATTCTTTTTTTATATACACTAAAAACTTTTTAAGATTATCCATTTTTTAAATACTTTTTAAATAATTTTACAATGACATATAATGGCAAGCAATGCAACAGATCAGCATAAATGGAGCACCTGATGATGGCACTATGTCCCGAAACATGTCGTGAAATAACAGGTGAAATTGAGTGCGCTACAAGACGGACACTACATACATATCATGATATATACATGCTTTTGTGTCACTGTTATCATGATGATCTTCATAGCAAGAGTGTATATAACAGTTTAAACCTCTAATTGTATTGCATAAAGCAGTTGGAAATAATATGTAACTAACTTTTCAATGAGTTAAAGTCACTTTTTGTTTTATTCAGGTCTCTTGGAAGCAAATATATCATTGAAATAAGATATTGTATGTCTGTATCTCAGTTGCTGGTGTATTTCTAAGGTACATCTCTCTCTCTCTCTTTTTTTTTCTTTGAGGATTTGTTGTTGTTAAGGTTTTGCAGTTCATGATGCTAAAAATGCAATGCATTGGAACCCCAAGTTAATGTTCCTTGATTTTAATGTTCAACTTCAGTGATCCTAAATCAGTAACTTGAATGTTAAAGTACCTCCATTTAATGTTTTCCTCAGTTTAATGTTCAGATCCACTGCTTGTAAATCAAGCCCTACAAGGGGGTGTCATTATGCATGATAAACCCTCTCCTCATGTTAGAATCATTGATTGTAAAGACATTTTAGAAACTGGTTCATGTTTTTAGATATGTTACATCTCTGATTTTGTACTTGTGATAATTAGCATTATGTCATACATCATAATTACATGTCCACTTTTCAGGATTTCGTTGTTGCTACTGCTTTTATTGGAATGCGGCTCGAAAGCAGCGACCACAAGCGCCTAGGCTTCCTTCAACTACTGGAAGGTCGGAGTTACCTGAACACACATCTGCCTCTGAGTTAGAGAGTTCCTCAGACACAGAAGAAGGTAAGCAACTCTGCGTCTCTTCACAACTGGTCATCATCTTGGTTTTAAAGGGTCTGGACGATGGTGTACAATGCTCATAATGACTGGGTTTTTGGACTTTGTCCATTCTGTTATTCTAGAAACTAGGAAACAACGTTTCAGAAACTGGATCTGTTTCTGAAATATTGCATTTTCTAGAGTCTAGAATACCAGACGATGGACAGAGTCTGAAAACCTAGTAATTCTGGTCATCATCTTGTCTTTCACCCTACTTTTTAGACATTCATTACAGTGTAAAAAAGGAATGCCTTATATGGAGGACATGGGGGTATGCAGTAGCATAGTTGGTTGAGACACTGTGCTACAAGCTGGATGGTTGTGGTTTGATTCCAGATGAGGTCATTTAAGTTTTCAATTGACCTAATCCTTCCAGCTGCACTGTGACCCTAGGGTCAACTCATCCTCTAACATAAATGAGTACCAGAAATCTTCCCCAGGGTAAAGGGCAGCTGGTGTGCAAGGCTGATAACGCCAACACCAACTGTGAGCAGATTGTCTAGAAAATGTGGGAGCCTGAACGTCTCATAATGATATGGGCCTTCATGTCCTATTACAAGGATTACTTTTCCTTATATGGAGGGCATGTATGTCTGCCTGTCTGCGACCTAGTAATGAGGGCCCAGGTTGTTGAACAGGTTGTCATAATGAAGAGAGAAATCTTCTGGGATGTGCTGTGTAGATATTGTGTTAACTGACATTTCGGAGGAACGTATTGCCTCCATCTTCAGGGAGGCAAAACATAGGTTAACCCAATATCTGCATGGTGCCACATCCCAGAAGACTGCTCTCTTCATAGTCACTGCTGTGTAGACCTCAAATCTTACACAGGTTGTCATAATGTTAATTGAAAGTTTTTGGGCTCTTCTGATTTTCAGCCATAGTGATCTAGAATAAAATATATTTTATACAGAACCCATGAACTGTTTCACTAGTTTTTTTTTGATATGGGTGACTTTCACTAGTTTTCATTTCCTTATTCCCATTTTTAAGTAAGTTTAATAAACTTCAAAGAATGCTATGGGTAATTTTGTGTACTACACTGTGAAATACTCCCTTTCCAGTCTCATTCTCTAACAAGGAACATCTTAGTCTTACCATGTTTGATTTTATGGCTACGCAGGCAAAAGCAGCATGGACTGTGCTTAATTCGCCCATTCCCCACCCCATCCCATATCAGCCAATTCCATACAGCAGAACTCCTTTTTGGGAAGCTAATTGCCCATCGGCTAGTCATGAAATTCTCTATCCTTTATTCAACTCAGAGGTTCATTACTGTTTTCCTACAGCCCCACCATAGGTCCCTGTCCTGTCCAATTCTCACACCCTGTTTCTTTCATACCAGTTTTAATATTATCCTCCAAGCTTTCCTTCAGGTCATCTGACTAAAATTTTGTGTACGTTATCATTGCACCAAAGTGTATTGAAGGTTTAATAGTGGGTGTTCTCATAATATTTTGTGGTCAGCATATGTTATGTTTCAGTTCATAGAGAAATGTTTCAAAGGAAGTTTGTAAACATGGTTGATATACTGTACTGTGTGAGTAATGAAGTGCTGTATATATGGACTCCCTGAATGACTGATATGGTGTGACACTGTGGCAGCAGTAAAAGAAATTATTATTACAGAATTAAATTTTTTAACTAAATAGCATTTTCTTTAAATTTATCTCTGCTTTGTAGTAATAAATGCTATGTCACCTGCCATGCCAAGCTTTACATAGTCAGGCAAAATAGCCTAAATTTTCAATTAAAATGGTAGTTACTCTTAGGATGCTTGCTGACTTATCATAAATACAACTGGAATAAGTTTCACAGGATACCAGAAAGATGTTAACTGCTTAATAAATTAAAAATTACTTTCTTTGATTCACAAATTAAGAAGCTTATTTTCATATATCCACTAAGCATTTAGCATGATTTTAAGAATTTTAATGTATATTGAAAATAAATATGATTTTTACAATGTTCAGAAAATTAAAAAAAAATATATGCATATAAGAGAAATGTGAAGCAAGCATGGTGAGTGTAGTTGGAACAGATTTATAGTAATGCTTTGTTCCAGAATCTGATAGTGAGCAGTCATCTGACTCAGGGCCAATAACAGAGGATGGTGGCACAAAAATCGCAGAAGTTGGTGAGTGCAAGTACATTTTGAGACATCTTGCATGTATGCGACAACATGCTAAGAAAAAATTACAGACCTCACGTGACTTTCATGGGTACTTTGACTTATGACTTCTCTGTGTCAGAGCATAGTGTAAAAATGTTGAATGGGATATTTAGGTTCACAGGTTACTGGGTATTGCATGCCCCAATTTATCTCTTAGTGTTAATGTTTGTTCTGACTGTGTACACTGCTTAAATCTTCATCACAAAGTACAGCACACAGCTGCTGCTGTAATCAATGAAAGTCAACCTTCTTCGTGCCAGATTAGAGAGATATTTACTTTATTATGCTTTTGAAATTGGCTTGGCAGCCATATTGCAACTTGAAGTTAATGAGATTAATGTTGAAAAATGCAGTGCTTAATCAGCTTGACCATGCACATGTGCCATTTTAATCATGCAATGTGCTGCCAGTAACAGTGTAATATTATATCTTAGAAATTAAAACTTCCAACAGTTTTCCTGGAATGTGACAATGAGAAACATTTTCCTATGACTTTTTAAGAATGGTTTAGGTTTTTAACAGTATGCTAATGAAAGGCCTGTTGAAATCAAAGGTAAACTGAGAATATTAATACAGTAATTATGTTTCCTATAGGCTGATTCCCAAGAATGCTATTTGTTATTAGAATACGTACAAATATGATTTAGAGTGGAATTATTTAGAAGAAATAGTAAAGTTTCTAGGTTTGACATAATAAAGGGCAATGTGATTGATGCACATTTAGACTATAACATCATTATTCAGAAACAACTTATGGTTATTGCATTACTAATTAAGGAAATATTGGGAAAAAATTCCTCTGTAATCAAGTCCACAGATTGCATTAATAAAGCCGTTTTATGCTCATGGAATAATGATATTGACCCTGTCAATGAGGATATTCTTTATAGTCTTTGATGGACAAATTGAGATAAATGTAGCTCCATTCTCTATAGGCCTTCTGCAAATATACATTTCAGGTCATATACAGTATATTGCTGTTTATCATCTAGTAGGATCTTCTGTCAAGATGACTGATGGCACCAGACATACGAGGTGTGTTCAGGAAATAACGGGAATTTTAAAATTTCGCGGGTTTGGAGAGTCCAATTGTCAAAATTTTTTTTTTATTATGTTGGTATACATGCCCCTGAAGTACAATAAAATTTTCAGCTGTATTCATTGCTTACTTTGTCTGTGGCAGCCGCTAAGGTTAGACGTGTTTTTATGAGCTTGGCGATTTTCGTTTGTTAAAAGAAATGGATCAAAGAATTTGTATCAAATTTTGCGTAAAAAATGAAATAAAGTGTTACAAAGTGTGTGAAATGTTAACAAAGGCCTATGGTGAGTCTGTTATGAGTAAAACAAGAGTTTACGAGTGGTATAAGCGT
>NW_019735481.1:110127-116418 GCF_002891405.2 Cryptotermes secundus | reverse complement strand
TATATATATATATATATATTATTTTTATATAGAGTTAGAGAGGTGTATAAGCAGTCTAGATGAACCACTACAACATAGCAACAGCACCAACGCAGTGAGCAGCCCGTACATATACCATTCATAAGAACAACCTAATATACATCACATACTGAATAATGAGCATATGCTCCATAAGACATTACTAAGGTCATGACCACATGACCTGTCCCATGTCAGAAGATTCCATTACGTGGCCGCCCCACACTATAGTCGCTTCTACTGGCATAAAACCAGGTCAAAATGTAGCAGTCTCAGAGTTTTACTACAAAAGCAGAATTTTAACTTTCATATCTTAATCTTTAGTTTCTAATTATAATCTTTATATCTTTAATTTTAAATTTTATTATCTGAGGATTTTTTTTTTAAAATTTTGACCAAGACTTAACATGTGAATTTATGCAGTTAAATCATTTCAAGGCACAATAAGGATCCATATTTGAAGAATTAGGTGATAATTAATTGCAATTCAAAGCTTAAACCGGAGCATTGTATGCCTGATGACGACCCAGCGTAAGGGTCGAAACATGTTGTGTCTGTAAAAACATAATAAAAGCAAATGTTTATGCAGTAGTGTATTCTTTGTTTTTTTAAATACTGAATATTGTTGTGTAGACTGCATACCTTATATACTTTTGTATATCTTAGATATATAATTGTCAAAAGAACATGCAAATAGTATGTGAAAACTATGTAAGATTGGATGTAGTGTTAATGTGTATGGATATGACTTTGTTTACATAACTATGTATGTATGTATGTGACAGTGCTATATCTTTTCTATGTAGGAAGACCAAGATGTAGATGGGTGGATAATATTTCAATGGATATTAGACAAATAGGATGAGGTAGTATGGAGTGGATTGATCTGGATCAGGATAGGGACCAGTGGAGGGCTCTTGTGAACACAGGAATGAACCTTCAGGTTCTATAAAATGTTGGGAAAGTCTTGAGTAGCTGCACACAACTGGCAGCTTCTCAAGAAGTGTCATCTCAATGAAGTTAGTTACTTAGCATGGTAAGGAATGGCCAAGTGATAGTTACAGCCTCACAAAGTGAAATGGTTATTTTGAAACTGTAACTAACCTACTATCCTCCTGTCTGTTGACTTCCCAGCCCCTCTTATTCATGTATTTTTATGCTGACAGCATTATTCAATAACAAACTTTAAAAAAGAAATTGATATTATGTCTTTTGTTATTTTGTAGATGCAGCAACAGATCTGGCACAAATGTCAGAACCTGCTGAGCCACAAAGCACTGAAGATGAAGCATGTGATAAGCAATTAAAGATTAAACCTTCTAGTTCAGATGTGGGAGATACAGAAGAAACAAAATTATCAGATTCATGATTGCAATACAAATGAGGACATTATATTGAAAATTCAAATCACTGAATGCCATACATTTAGCTAGATATTTGAAAATGAAGCGGTCTTAACTGTCAGTTTTATTTTCAACTAGATCATTAATTCAAATCAAGTAAATTGTGAACTATGATAACTAGATACTAAACTATTTTAGTATGTTTACATCGTGTACTCTATTTTCCTGTTGGAAACATAAAAGAGTCGTGGCTTTCCGTCATCATTTTATTAACATGCAAGTAATTTTTGTAAAGCAAAAATAGATCTTTACAATTAAATTTAGATATGTAAGTTTGATTTGTTTCATTCTGGTCTGTCACAATAACAATTACAAATTATAAATCACTCCGTCCAACGTGACCTGTAAGTCTTTTACTGCATAAAAACTTAACACCCTTACATGTTTCGGTCTCTGTGGACCATCCTCAGAGTGATGTGATGTAGTGATGTTTGCCCTCTGAGGATGGTCCACAGAGACCGAAACATGTAAGGGTGTTAAGTTTTTATGTAGTAAAAGACTTACAGGTCACATTGGACGGCGTGATTTATAATTTGTTAGATATGTAATCTGCTAAATTTAGGGTTTATAACATTTGAATGTATTAAAGAGGGGCAACTGAGGAATAATAATTTGCTTTGAAGACAGTTGGCATAAATGTGCTGGGAATGTACAAAAGTCATAATTTTCATCTCTTTGAGAACAATCGTTACGTTAACAACACCATTTGCAGGGAAATATGAACTCTTTAAAAAACTGTATGCATTCAAAATGTGTGTAGAAGCCTCGTTTCATTGCATCCTCATATCTTTGCACCATCCTGAGAGTGAAAGGAAAATTTCTTATTTTAACAGAGTTCTGTTGTAAGTCTGTTAACTGGTGAGCAAGAGGCAAGAAGTCTGATTTTAAAATTACAGTACTATTGTGTTTTGTTTCTGTATTTACAGAACAATAGTCTACTTACCAAGATCATGAATATAGAAAGTTACGTCCATGATTTATTTAATCCGTCTTGCAGTGCATACACTCATTTATCTCCTTCTCTCCCTCGCACTACATGTTTCGGCATAATAATGCCATCTTCAGGTGCTTACTTATCCACGTCAAACCAGTTCATTGCATGCCATGTTCACACATTAAAATAACTAAAATATGTATCTATCATATACATTGTCAAACGTTAAAAATATTAAAATTGTTCAGGATACNAGATACATATTTTAGTTATTTTAATGTGTGAACATGGCATGCAATGAACTGGTTTGACGTGGATAAGTAAGCACCTGAAGATGGCATTATTATGCCGAAACATGTAGTGCGAGGGAGAGAAGGAGATAAATGAGTGTATGCACTGCAAGACGGATTAAATAAATCATGGACTTAAATCAGTGCAACAGGACGCTAAAATATAACAATAGAAAGTTACACTTTTATACTTGCACTAGATAAGAGCATGAAAGGTTAATAAATGATGAAGAACTAGTGATAATACTATGTTACATGCTTAAAGAATTGCAATTAAGTACAATAAATTCAAGTCACATGAAGTATAAGTTTTATTTATTTGCGAAGGATTATGTGCTGTTGTATTTACAAATCATTTAATTGTGTAGACCATCTTTCTTGCTTATATTTATCTTGAAAAAGAAGTAAATGCTAGAGTGATGTCTACTTGGAGTGTTTCAGTTTGAAAATATATGGTGTCATTGTCTTCCAAAACTTCCCCCCCCCCCAACTTTCTGATAGGCTGCTACATGTGGGAGAATGTTGCGTGTAGTTGTTTGAACAACATGTTGGACATTAATAACAAGTTGTAGAAATCCATGTTGCTTTGAATAATCTTTATTTTTTGCAGAGTTGTTCATGTTACCGTAGTATTTATAAGTGCTAGTATTGTTGCAGTTGTTTTTATGTGTGATGCCATATGTACCATCATAATAAAAGAATTAAGTTAAACTCATTTCCTGCATAATATTTTAATTATTTACGAAGCAGTAGAAAATTCTAGTTAAAGTTTGTTGGTCTTACATATAGAATAGGTGTTTTTATATGATAAATTTATTGTAAACAGATGCGTTGTGAATAGACTGTTTAGTTCATATGTAAACACCATCAGTGCATAGTGTTGGTACATAACATTCAGCATTGGTGAAAGTCATTCTGATTACACACATGCACTTCGATAACTCATGATGCAGTCTTCAACACTGAAGCCAGTCATTCAAGCTTCCAATTTTTTATCCTTTTGGAAAAATGTCAATAACAGTACATCTTAATAAACTGTTAAAACCATACTGTGTGTTTTTTCTCCCCCTCATGCTTAAGTAGTGTGGTGAAGTATATAGAGTTTTCTATAATGACTTATAGTTTGCAGCTTAATATTGTTTCTGGTAAGCCATCTATCCTTTCTTGCTTGTTATATATATATTAATGAATTACCCTTTTTGGTGGGATATGTAGTGACATTTTCAGCATCAGATGGTAGAATCAGTGATGAATTGGAAAGAATATGAAAGGATATGGTCATGGTATGATCAAGGAATTATCAGAATTTTCCTGAGGGGACTGAGGAAACCATGAAAACATTAACCTTGATAATTGGTGTCCCAGTCAACATTTGAACTGAGCACCTCTGAATGCAAGTTTGTAGATGTACTTCTAGACCAACATGTTCAGTAGTTATGTAAGATATAAATTATCTCATTCATGTATGCCTCCCTTATGAACTGTTGAAGTTCAGTGAAATTTGATATGAGATATATATGTATGGACCTATGCATAACATTAGTTGACTGATTAAAAAGCCTGCTTTACATAAGAATCTGAATGAAACTTTTTGTTTGTGTCTTAAACTGTTAATCAAATTTGATGTGAGATATTAGTGTATAATGGAAGTGAGCCTTCTTGCTTGTAGTCCTGTTGACTGATTACAAAGCTAAGCACTTACATAATGTTATAATTTAACTTTTGCTTTGTAGACATATAGCATAAACCATGAATCAAATATTTCTCAAATTGAATATGAGGGAGCTGTGGACATCATTAATCAGCTGTTTTGATTTTTAGTCATATTGACCGATTACAAAACCTGCTTTATATAAGGTCTTACATCAGCTTTTTCATGTGTCCCATTGCACAATCCCATCTTCTCTCATTCAGTGATTACCAGTGTCTCTNTTTGTTTTGTCTCCAGAGGAAACATCTCGCATACATGGTATCTTTGTTTTTGGAAAGAGACTATCCAGGAAAAGTGATAATATGGTAATTTTTCCATTTGCTTTCCACATCACAGTACAACAGCCATTCAAACCACTCCGGTCACGCCTGTTGCTATACAAACTTGAACCATCTTGAGCATCATTTGCTCTGTGCTTCAAGTCGCTGCTGATGACGCTGCTTCCGGCATCACTATATATACATATGTATATATATATATATATATTTATTTATTTATTTAATAAATTGGAATATAGAAATATAACCTACATTAGAGGTGGGTGAAAGTGTTAACGGTAAATGAAATATGAAATTAACCTACCACAGGGATGAAGTATTAAACAATACACAGGAAAAAAAAAATGACAAAACGTGTCATCTCTGCTCTTGTGTTCAAAAATCCAATTGTTTGGGAATGTAATGTATCTCATTAGACAAGTGTGGACTGACTGCTTGGATGGGAGGTGGTGATAGACCAAAACGATTTTTAGAACCTCAGGCCAGACAAGGATTTGAAGTCAGTGTCATGGTTTGAAGCTGCTCCAAGCAGTGACTTCAGGTTCCGGAACATTGCCCCATGTAAAGGATGAAGGTAGTGGGGGGAGAGTACAGGTAAGTGGGACCCCACAGACCTTATAAGCTGGAAGATGTGAGCTGGGCCAATACAGAGGCACATATTTCATGCACACAACACAACATAAACTGTTTCACATATTTCACTGTTGTAATCTGAAGCCCGTCTCTTCTTGAAAAGTCACCAGTCACCCAGCTACTTGGGAATTTTTTGACATTTTGTGGAACCAACAAATTCATTACTGTGTTCACAGGAGCCTACCACTGGTCTCTGTCCTGAGCCAGATTTTACCCAATACAATTAATGCTCTTCTGAAATATTGTTTGTAAACCAGCCACAGGTAATTTCAATAAAATGTGAAACTATTACTCAAAATTTTGTGTAGCTTAGTATGGAGTATGCTCTTTCCAAGCTTAAGGGTACTAACATGGTCCTCAACACAACAATCTATGTGTAAACAAAACTAATATTAATGTGTTAATATTGGTTTTTATTATACATACCACTGTATAGTTTGATCAAAGTGATTGTCTTCAGGTGATGTATGCCGCCGTTATTGAATTGTTCGACTAACATGAGTTCATATCAGCAAATAAAATAATGTAAATATTTGAAGGAAGCCTTCTTCTGGGATGTGGCACTACACAACGCCGCATCCCAGAAGACAGCTTTCTTCATAGTCACCACTGTGAAAACCTCAAATCTTACAATGTAAATATTTCTTTGTATTTTAGGAAAAGGCTACAGGAGATGATGATGTACCTGGAGATGTGCTTAAGTTACTGGGAGAAGGTGGTTTGAAAACACTCACAAAACTAATAAACACCATATATGAAACTGGGGAGTGGCCCAAGGACTTTACAGAAGTGACAATGATTGCCTTAAAGAAAATGATAAAAGCTACAAAATACAGCGACCATCGCACAATAAGCCTTATTGCGCATACAGCAAAGATACTTAAAAGAAGAATCGAAAGGAAAATAGAGGATATACTTGGAGAGGATCAGTTTGGATTTAGAAGAGGGAAAGGAACCAGGGATGCAATTGGGATGATGAGAATTATAGCAGAACGAACTTTGGAGATAGATGAAGAACTGTGTG
>NW_019735481.1:103863-106958 GCF_002891405.2 Cryptotermes secundus | reverse complement strand
ACTGATCAAAAGAGTCAATAACAGGATATCGTGTAGAGAATTTTTTGGTGAATTTAAAATTTTAACCTTAACTTCATTGTATATCTTTGAGACGTTGTGTTTTTTAAGGAAAAATAGGATATATAACATCTCGTATTCAGATGTGCACGGTTATAACACAGTACATAAGCAGAATTTGTATGTCCAACCATGTAACACCTCACGTTGTAAAAGGAGTGTGATTAACATGGGAATAAGATTGTATAATAACTTGCCCTCTCAAATAAGAAGTATTCAAGAGTTCAAGGTTTTTAAGCGTCAATTAAAGGATTACTTGATGTGCAAAGCTTTTTATTCCCTTCAAGAATATTTTTACAAGAATTAGCTTAATAATAGAACAAAGATACTTAGGTAATTTATTTTAGCTATTGCATGTAATTTATAGTTTAGCTTTTGTTGCCTTATTATACTCATCCACTGTTTTATCATATTTAAAGGACTTATTATGTTATTTTTCTATGTTTTTTATATTATTAGTCATTTGATGTGATGTTTAATCTCATATATTTTTTTAAAAACTGACTTGTCCAATTGTACATAATGTAACAGTTATGGATGTTAAATAAATCAATAAATCAATAAAACCTTTTGACTTGTTCTGTATCCAAAGGTACTAACCTGCTTAGGATTTATAGAATGTAAATAAATTCAATTCAATTCAATTCAATATACATAAAATCATCCCAATATAACAATATAATCAATAATACTCAATTTTTGCAGATATAATACAATCATCTTTTAAAGAATTCCTCCAATGTATAGAAAGAATTTAATACAGAAAGTCATTTAAATTAACTTTAAACTTTTTTGGATTACTAGAGATTTCTTTAAGGTTATGAGCAAGTCCATTAAAAACCTTTACTGCCATCTGATATACTCCTTTGTCATATAGGGCCAGGTTAACCTGGTGTATATCTACATAAATAAAAATGTAATATTTTGTCTGGTTTTTACTTCGTAATAATCCTTATTTCTAACAAATTTATCTCTATTTTTATTGCCAATATCATTAGTAAATATATATACACTGTGATTTTAAAGGCAGTATATTTATTTCCTTCAAAAGATCTCTACATGATTCCCTGTAACCACGACCCATCATCAATCTTATAACTCTCTTCTGCATTTGATTTGTTTCATTCTGGTCCATCACACTAACAATTACAAAGACAAAACAACTCCATCCAGTGTGACTATTTAAGTTTTACTACTTGAAAACTACATGAAAACATGTAAGGGTGCTAAGTTTTCAAGTAGTAAAACTTAAATAGTCACACTGGACAGAGTTGTTTTGTCTTTGTCTCTCATCTTAAAAACCGTTTCAGTATGTGATGAGTTTCCCCAGTGAATCAAGCCATAAGTGATGACTGAATGGAAGTAGGAATAATAAATAATTTTCAATGTATTTATAGATATAAGTGGTTTTATGATCCTTATCATGTAGCAGGCTGAGCTTAATTTATTTATAACTACTTCAATATGTCTTTCCCAAGTCAAGGAGCTCTCAATAGTCAAGTCAAGAAATTTAATGTCATAAGAGCTCATAATGCATGTACTTACATTTCTTATATCACTCTCAAACAACATATTGTTTTTTTTTTGCAGTGAAATTGATACAATGTGTTTTCACTGTATATAATGACAATATGTTCTTTTTAAACTAATCATCAAGTATCCCATAAATTTCATTTAGTGTATTCTTAAACTGTAAGGGATTAGCATGTGAAATCAAGACACTAGCATCATCAGCAAATAAAATAGGTACTTTTTTATTATGTAATCCATTTAAAATTGATGTTCTCTGAAATCTATCTTGTAAATAAGACTTATAAAGATTATATTGTTTATCATTTATTCCATAATACTTTAATTTATCCAACAATACTTCATGACTAACAAATTGAATGTTTTTTCCAAGGCACAAGAAATGCCACTACCTAATGTTTTATGAATTAGTGAATTCAATATTCCAGAGATTAATCTAAAAATAGCATTATCAGCCCCCAAATTTGCTCTAAATCCAAACTGGTGGTTACTTAAGATGTTATTCTTATATATATATAAAAAAATTGTGGCTTTACTCTGCAAGCGAACTATACCGACCGAGCGACCGCCGCTTGTCGGCGAAGTTAGTGCCATCTTTAGCGGATAGAGGGCGTCGCGTGGTCAGCGAAACTGTTCCCCACGGCAGTTAATCTCGGTTTTCTAGACCGGTGTTATTTTTGTTAAGATGCATTATCAATCTGCTATACATTATTTTCTCAAATATTTTATTAAAAGAGGTCAAAATAGAAATAGGTCTGTAATTAGAAATAATATTTCTGTCACCTCTTCTGCTCACCGACGAGTGACGGTCGCTCGGTCGGTATAGTTCACTTGCGGACTAAAATCACGGAGTTTGTTTTGTTTGTTTGTTTGTCACCTCTTTTGTACGCTGGTACAATCGTGGCATATTTTCGCCTGTCTGGAAATACAACTTCAAACAAAATTCTGTTACATAGATAACTTAATGAGTATGAGGGCTGAGCCATAAAACTGGCCCTCGCACTGCGACCTTCAGTGAACCACTGTGCTTAGATAACTTAATGGAGCACTAATGAAAGTTTTACAAGCTTCAAGTATATTATTAGAAATGTCATCATATCCATGTTTATGGCTTATTTTAAGAGTCTCTATTATCCTTTGTATTTCAAAACTCATAGTTTTCCTAATTTGAATTTTAGGGAATGGACTACCAAAAGCATTTGACATATAAGTTATGTAATTTTCTACATAATGTGTAGATGATATATTATTTCTATTTGCACCTTTTTCTTCAATTTGATTGTGAATACTCTCTGCTATCCTATTGAAATAATTATTAAATGCCTCCACAATAGTATTCTAATTAGTAGTATTTTAACCTTTAATACATAATGAAGAAAGCAGTCTTCTGGGATTTGGCACCGTGTATACGAGTATGTGGTGTTAACCGACGTTTCGGAGGAACGTATCGCCCCCATCTTCAGGGTAGAAGAAAAAGTATAAGAAATCTGCAAGCGACAACACCGTGA